>NC_051333.1:24691678-24849178 GCF_015220235.1 Choloepus didactylus | reverse complement strand
TGACCCCTGTACAAGTGGACCCTCCGTCTGCTTCAGCTTCTAGCTCCCTGCCCACCCTCTAGAGCCTTCTGTGGCCACCTGCAGAGGTGAAGAGTCATCCCTTCTGTTCTCCTTCCATATGGGGGTTCGTATGGGGTGTTTTCCTATAGCCCTTCCCCTCAGCCCAGGGGTTCGCAACAGGGTGCAGTTTTGCCCTCCCAGGGGACATTTGGCAAAGTCTGGAGACACGTTTGGGTGCCACAACTGGGGGAGGAGGTGTGACTGGCATCTGATAGGGACAAACTAGGGATGCTGCTAAACATCCTACAATGCACAGGACAGCAAAGAATCATCCAGCCCAAAACGTCAAGAGTGCCTCAGAAACCCCGGTCTAGAGCACCCTCTGGTATGAACGACAGTGCCAGGACTGCACCTGGCTTGGCTTGTCATGGATCCCCCAGCACCCAGCGTGGCCTGGAGCACCCAGCAGGCAGAGAGCAACAGTTGGCTGAAGGGGTGCAGAGATGGAGGTTCAGAGGGAGCCGGCACTGCCGGGGCGCCCAGCGGTGGGAAGCCTGGCTCCTCTATGCCTCGGAACTCCCTGGGAGGGCATGGGTGGTCTCTCTTGAGTTGAGTCCACCCCTCTTTTCTCTGTCGACTCCCCTGGCAGCCTCTGGAGGACACGAGCAGGCTGGCAGGGACACCTCCCCAGGCTCATTCTGCTTGTGTCGTTTGGACAAGTGCTTGGCTCTGGGGACCATTTTGAGGGGGCTTGTGCTGAGCAGGAGGGATGGCTTGTCCTGTGTGCCACGCCTGGGCAGCATGTCTCAGGAGGGAGGCACAGAGATGCTCCATGTCACTCCAGGGTTTTCCTGGGAGCCCCTGCCACATCCCTGGCACCAAGTAGGGGAGCCCTGCATTGGGCAGCGGCACACTTGATTTCAAGCCTTGCAGGTCCCTCCCTGGAAAGGGCTCCACGTCATCCTCAAGCTGAGGTGCGAGTAGTTTGGCAAGGATCTCCTGAGCGCTGCTCTGGTCTGGTGTGGCCTGGGGCCGACAGCTGCTTGGCAGAGCCGGAGTCCGAATTCCCAGGGGTCCAGAGGTGGAGACAATGGGGAGGGTGGGGCAGGGGGTTGTCAGCAAGAGATGGCGTCACTGGTGCTTCAGGCTCTCCCGGAAGGGGTCCGTGTAGGAACCCTGGAGGAGTGGAGGCACACGGAGGGGGGTTGGATTTGGGGCAGAAGGAGGAGAGCCCCACAGCTCACAAACCCAGGTCTACTCCCTCGCTGCCTCAGCCTCACCCTCCTGTCCTTGGGGGGCACCCACAGCTCCCTTCTTTCCTGGGCTCCAGTCCAGCAGCTATGGGTGGGGGCAGTTCTCCTGGAGGGCACCACCTTTGCGGGTCTGGGGGTCTCTCCTCCAGGGCCGGGGCGGACGCAGCGTAGAGAGCACTGGACTGCGAGTCTGCGGAGCAGGCCCTGAGACCCGCCATGCCGGGGTCACCCCGTGGCTGAGGGGTGACACCTGCCCCTCGCCCCACGCCCCTGGGCCCTGGTGAGGAAGACCCTGGCGTGGGGGCGGCTTGATCCCCCACAGCCCTCCCTCCCGGGTAGCCCTGCGCTCCCAAGAGAGTAGCTGCTCAGCTCCGCAAGCAGCCCCTAATTGACTTCCCTTAACTGCCCTGAAGGCCTGGAGCAACAGTTAAGAATCACATTACCGCCTTTTATTGTCTCTAATTTTTACCCAAATGGTTTCTGCTGCGCCAGCTAACCAGCGCGCGCATCTCACTTCGCATAGCCAGGGTGCCCTGGCGGCCCGCGCCTGATTTAGACATGCCCTGCAGAGGTCAGGGCCCCCCATCTCCCCCCACGGGGCCCCCTTCCCCTCCCTGCGCCAGGGCCACACCTGTGTCGCCTTTGGAAGGAGGCCTGTGGCTGCCGCAGCAGCTGTGTGTGCGTGGGGTGGGAGGGTGGGTGGAGAGAACAGCTGGGAAGTTGAAAGTGGGGGTCTCTCTCTTCCTCTGACTCTTCAGCCCTCAGTTAGGGACCTGCGAGCGGAGTCAGGAGACACCGATTCTCTTGGGCTGTCTGGCAGTTCAGTTATCAGACTCCTTCGGTTGTGAGTGACAGAAACCCAACTAAAACTGCATAACGAAGAGAGGGAATGTTTTAGTTCCTGGAATTGGGAAGTCCAGGAATTGGCTTTGCTTTGGGCGTAGTTGAATCTCGGGGCTCCAAGATGCCTGCTGGGTTCCATCTCTCCCCGCTTTTCAGCTCTGCTTCTCTCCACACTGGTTTCTTTCCCAGGCGGGTCTTCCCAGGAGGTAAAGACCCATCCTCTGGTTCCACAGCTGCCTCCCCCTGGGTCCAAGAACAGCCCTGGGATTGCATCCGCCAGGCCGCATGTCCTTCACTGAGCCCATCACCATGCACAGGCTGAGGGCGTGGGTGACTGGCCAGGTGTGGCCCACGGCTCCCTGTCCTGGTAGAGAGTGGGTGGAGATGGGGGTCAGGCTGGGCCAAACCACGTGGATGGGAGAACGAGGAGCTGTGACCGCAGCTGGGAAACGGAGCTGAGCCACCACCTCGGGCAGGTCCCTTCACCCCTCCCTGCCTCAGCCTCCTCCTCTGGGCCGAGGGTTGGGTGAGAGGGCTGTGTCTGCAAAGGCACCTCTAAGATGCTGTTGCAATTGTGGTTTCTTATTGTGTCCCTGGGTAGTGGCCTGAGTGTCACAGGTCCCTCCCAACCCCCACCCACCCTGGGCCTGCTGCCTCTCTCTCCCCAGGAGCAGTGCCCAAAGACAGTCCTTCCTATCTAGAAAGTTCCCCGCTCCTGTCCACTCAGGACTCCCCCAGATCCCCACTGAGTGAAGGACCTCGTGCCTAGAGACCTTGGAGGTTTGGACCTGCGAGAGCGGAGCTCTGAGTAGGAAGAGAGATGGCTCCTCTTCCGGGAAAGCCAGGCCAGACAGCTGCATGGGGTTCCACCTGGACCCCCACTGCCTCTCAGAAAAAGTGGTAGAACTTGAGGGCTTCGAAGTTGAAAGGATGGGCCACGTGGAGGTCCCCTGTCCCCCCCCCCCCCCCAATGACCAGTGAGGAAGCAGAGGCCCTGAGAGTTCGAGGAACTAATCCAGATCACCCAGCAGGCCAGCACAGTGCCGTGGCTGGAGCCAGGCTGCCTCCTCGGCATCCCTGGAAGACCACCAAGGCTGGCAGGGCCTCGGCCCCACACACAGCTGTCATGGGACCTATGGTCCCGGGTTAGCTTGGTCCACCTCATCTCTGGCGCCCACCCATGTTCTCATCCCCTTGTGCAACAGGGTCCCCTTGGTGGGTGACATGGAGGCACAAGGACACAGGCTGGTCCAACAGAGAGTGGCCGCCCAGAGGCTCCCACCCTCACCAGCCTCTGTCTCCTTCCAGCCAAGTGCGGTCAGGGGTCAGGGTCAGGGGTCAGGAGGTCAAAGCCTCCCTGAGACCCCTGTGGCAGGCCTGGAGGCATCCTTCCCAAGCGAGTTAGGGCAAGCCCACCCGCCCCTCCAAGGCTGCCATTCTTTTGGAAGAATCACCGTGAAGTGTGATTACCATGCCTCAATTATAAAAGGAATCTTATGCTTCATAAATTGTTTTCTTTCTGAGGAAAAGGAAAATCTTCTGAAAGAGGGATTTTAGAGTATGTTTTAGGAGAATGGGGCAGGGAGGACCTTCCTCTCTGATTCTTAACTCGTCCAGTTAACCGGCTCCAGCTTTCCAGGCCACCATGGTGATGGGAGGACACGGAGAGGGTGTCCCTGAAAAATGGTTTTCCATGTGTCATCTCCAGACCCTCGTCGCAGAGCGAGCCCGTCGTCTGCCTTCCTCCTCCTCCTCCGGCCTCACCACTGATGAGCCCCGGCTGTGGGCCTGGGCTGGGGCTGGTGCTTTAGACCCGGCACTGCCCTAAGGAATGAGCGTGATGTGATTAACAATCGTCCACAGGTCGGGAAGCTGGAACTCCAAGGATCTACATACAGCCCTTGCCCTGGGTTTCCCAGGCGGGAGGTGGCAGGGCCGGGATTTGGGGCCTGGTTACCTGGCTCCGGAGCTCTTGCCCTTATGTGCTGGTGCACTTCTAGGCAAGAACTTTTTTTTTTTTTTTTTTAATTCAGTTTTGTTGAAATACATTCACACACCATACAATTATCCATGGTATACAATCCACTGTCCACAGTATAACATAGTTATGCTTTCATCACCACAATCTATCTCTGAACATTTTCCTTACATCAGAAAGAACCAGAGCAAGAATAAAAAATAAAAGTGAAAAAAGAACACCCAAATCATCCCCCCCATCCCACCCCATTTGTCCTTTAGTTTTTATCCCCATTCCTCCACTCATCCATACACTAGATAAAGGGGGTGTGATCCACAATGTCTTCACAATCACACTGTCACCCCTTGTAATCTACATTATTGTATAATTGTCTTCAGGAGTCCAGACTGCTGGGTTGGAGTTTGGTAGTTTCAGGTATTTACTTCTAGCTATTCCAATACATTAAAGCCTAAGAGGTGGTATCTACATAGTGCATAAGAATGTCCACCAGAGTGACCTCTCAACTCCATTTGGAATCTCTCAGCCACTGAAACTATTTCGTCTCATTTTGCATCCGCCTTTTGGTCAAGAAGATACTCTCAGTCCCACGATGCTAGGTCCACATTCATCCCCGGGAGTCATATTTTGCATTGCCAGGGAGATTTACACCCCTGGGAGTCGGGTCCCACGTAGTGGGGAGGGCAGCGAGTTCACCTGTCGAGATGGCTCAGTTAGAGAGAGAGAGGGCCACATCTGAGCAACAAAGAGGTACTCGGGGAGACTCTTAGGCACAATTATATAGGCAAGAACTTTTATAGCCGAGGATCCAGTCCCACTCTCAGCACGCCCGGGACAAATACAAGTTTCCCTCCTTCCTGTCACTCTGTGCGTGTCCTACTGGGGTTACGATTTATTCTGACGCAGAGCAAATCCTGGGAGCTAGCCACCATGCCGGGTGCCATTGGCTTCGTGCCTTTCTTTTTTCCAAGAGGAACTCTTGAGTATCTGAAACCAGGATCTGGGACATGCTGTCCAGAGTCTGGACTCCATGCCAATGGAATCTTCTGGAATGGCAGAGCAACATCCCTTACTCCCAATCCTGAGTTGGTAATAGACTTGCATCCGGGTCAATATCCCCAGTGCAGTTCTTCATCCACTTGCTGATGTTGTCAATTACGCTGGCCAGGCTTGCAGAAACCAGGGGAGCAGCATAGCACAGCCCCTTCCCTCCCTCCTTCCCTTCCTCCCGTCTTTCCTTTTTTCCTTCTTCCCTTCCTCCCTTTAGTATCATCCCTGTAACTACAAAATTAAAATGTTCTATTGTGCCACCTATTCAACTGCCATCCATCCGTCCATACATCCACCCGCTCGTCCATCTGCCCATCCGTTCATCCTTACATCTTTTCTTTGAATGAGTATTTTTTGATCACTGCCCCATGAGAGCACACATCACAGGATCCCTTGGGTCTGTGCTTAGTTGTCCTGTCCCTAGCCCTTCTTTACTGTTACTTTCCTCTGTCACTTTTTCAGCTGTGGGGAAGACCCAGTAGGTCAGGAATGGCAGCTCTGCAGGGTATCCTTGGCATGTGATCAACGACAGAAACACTTCCTCTCCCCTGCTCCTGTGGGTGAAAGCCTCTGGGCTGTTGTTCTCTGCGCACACGCGGCCCTGTCTTTGATCTTGAGCAAACTTACAGGCCCCTGGAAGAATTGGTTTGTCTGAGAACAACCAAGGACAACACATGAGTCTCATCCTTGAGTCAAATGCAGATTTCCCATTGAAATACAAACCCTTCCTTTCAAAAGGTCGATGGAATGGTGCACAAAAAAAAGAAATTGCAGCTGGTTTCCAATAGGGCACTGGAAACAAAAAGGTCCCATCCAAGTAGCCTCTTTGGCCCTGTGCCCACAGCTTTTTCTGATTGTGAATTGGCCACATTATCATTCTCCTCCAGCTCCTGTCACTCAGCCTGGTATCCTTGGCGACAGACGGTCAGTCAGACAGATGGACAGACAGATGGACAGGTGGCTTCTCTACCTAAGCAGACCTCCCCGGGGTACAGTGTGCCCGTGTGGAACCAGCAGCTCCTCCCTTGTCCTGCTCACATTGCAGAAACCCTGCTCTGGTCACCTCGACACTCTGTGGCCAAGCTTTGGCCAGAAGCAAGTGACCCTCAGCCTTCACGCCACAGCCTTCCTCCCAAGCCCGAGGGGCCCTCTCCGTTTCTCTGAGGCCACACTCAGTATTAAACCCACACCCCAGTTCCTTCCAACCCCCGAGTGCCAGCCCTCTGGGTATTTCTCGATGGACCCTGGAGATGGCCCAGCTACAGTGGGAGAGGGAGAGACGAGGCGTCCCTGAGCCCATCAGGTTGCTTATTATCTGATAGACGCCCACCTTGTTCCAAAAGGGTTTAACGTGGACGACAAAAGCACGCGCAGCCAAAAATACTAAAAGAGAACAGAGATGGAGGCAAAGGAGAATAAGGAGGGAACTCTGACGAAGGCTGCAGGTGAGGGGAGTCAAAGGAGAGAATGGAGATTTAGAAGTTCATGGGGGACGGGCTCCATTAAGTAAAGTCCATCTACAAATGTCCAAAGTCTGTAAAACAGGGAACGCTGACTCATGTGACAAACACATTGTTCTGTCTTACGAAAGGATTCAGTCGGGGTATTTTTAAAGGACGTGTCCTCAAGTGCAACTTGAAGATATGGCTTAGAACAACTCAATTTACAGAGCTTTAAAGAAGTGGCTACTACGTAAAGAGAGGCCAGCGGACCCTGCACGGCTGTCGTTCGTGCCTGGACAATGGCTTTTCTCCTCCCTGAGCAATCAGCAAGTGACATTACAGAGCCCTCTCCAGGTGGCCTGGTGCACTGGCTATGCCCCAGGAGGACGGGGGGCAGAGGAGATTGGGGTGCGGCCCCAGGGGTGAAGTGGCTAAGGCAGAGGGGTTCTGGGGGCCCGGCAGTCTTCACAAGGAGCTGGGATCCGGGATCCATGTCACTCATTCATTTTTGCCCACTCACCTCTCAGAATCCACCTTCCACTGTTTCCACTCATTGGGAAGGCTGTTTATATTGTGCAGATATTAACCCAATGTCCGACATTGGTCAGTGCTCTATCTTGTAAATATTTTTCCTTTTTGGCCATTTTAATTTTGCTCACAGAGATTTGAAAATTCATTTTATTGAGTAATTCCTCCATGCCAGGCTCTGGGCTGGACTCTGGGTTAGCATGATGAACAAATATCAAACATGCTCCATTGCACGAACCAGACAGTCTCACCTGCCTTGCGTGCTCTGAGGAGAGGTATGTGGGTCCCCCCAAGGGACAGGAGAGGTAAGGGGGGTCCTGGGTGGGGAGGACCCAGGAGGTGACAGTGAGGGTGGGCATGGGGCAGGGGGTGATGGCCAGGCGGAACGTGGCTGAGAGGAGGGATGAGGCCGCAGAGCCAGGCCACCAGGCCTTGCGGGGGGGCTTGGGGCTTCACTGGGTCCTCTGAAGGGCATCCAGCAGGCAGAGGCATGACCTGACTTAGGTTTGCAGCCCGTGGTCTGGGGGTGCAGAGAGTGACAGCAGAGAGGGCACCAGGAGGTGTCGGGGAAGGGGACTGAGCTGATGGCGGTGGGGATATAGCTGGGGAAGCAGGTCCAGGCTGAGTGGCAGGGCCAGAGTTTGAGGGAGGGGCTGAGGGGTGGGCACAGACTCTGCAGAGGGATGACGATGGGGCCCCTGCCGGCTCCTGGAAAGAAGAGCCGACCACTACCAGCGAGGGGAGCCTGGGCAGAGGGGAGCAGGCCCACTCCCTGGTGTTTTCCGCAGGGGCCCCTGTCTCCTCTGGGGCTGGCCTGGCCTTGCCGGGGCGTGAGCTGTCACTCAGGAGGGCTCGGTACCACTTGTGGAATCTGGGTGGGTTCAGTCTGTCCCCCACGGGCAGCCCCTGCCCAGCCAGAGAGGGGACACAGTGCCCATGCCATACACACAATCTGACCTGTTTCCCCAAATTCTTTGCACCAGAAATTCTACTCAGATACAGGACAGAAAACAGAACTGGAATTTTCTACAGGCGAAAGCCTCCTGAGCAGTTCTGCTGATAATTGCAGAGCCGCCCCCCGTCCACTCTCCACTCTCCAGACCTGGTTCCAGGATCCCCTTCCAGAGACGCATGTGCTCTCCAACCCAAAGACGCGCTGATCCGATTTTTGACAGAAACATTGTCTAATTGATCTCTTTTTACACCCACCCCTCCACCTTGTCTCTCCGTTCCTCTACTCCTCTTTCTTTCTATCCTGAGTGATTTCTAAGAACCCCAGGACATGGTAAGAGGCCTCTAACAAGGGGAGAGAGAATTAAGCCAAATTAATTCCAGCAAAGTAGGAGGAATTAGGTTTAATTTAAGGAGTTACAAAAAAAGAACCGAGCCGGTGTTTCTCCCCTCCTGGGAACGAGTCTGGCTCGGCTGTGGCTTGGGCAGACGCAGGGCAGCATGGCGGCCTCGCTGCGAGCAGCCGTCCTCCTTCTGCCGTGCTCCGCCGGCTCCGGACTGCGATGGCGGGCTGGGAAGTTGCTCACCGTGGTTGCATTTTATCATTATTAAGGTTCAGTGCTAACCTCCTCCCCTTATTTCTTTCCCATTTAAAGTTTCAGGGATAATAAATTCTTTTGATTTAGCAATTATGGGAGCACAGAATTAGTCAAATGCAGGCTTGGAGCACAAACTGGAATGGGGGCCCAGTCGGGTTTTGCCGAGATGCTGCGGATACTCACAGCCTCGCCATCCAAAGATGTGGGGGAACCGGGGCTTTGTTAAGCCTGCAATTGGATGGGTTTTAATTTAAGAGCAGAATTCCAGCCCTCACCTCTCTCTCTCTGAGCAGAGAAATAGTTATGTTGGTGGGTGACACATTCCTAAAGTAAATTGTGCTAAACCGCTGTGCTGAAATACATTATATTGACTCATCTGGGGCTATGCTTTTCCAAGAACAACATGGAGTTGGCTAGTAATAAAAATAAATAAGAATTATATGCCATTTCATTCATTTTTTGTATTACACTTGCAAAATGCATAAGGATATAACACAATGTGTTGCAATACAGTTTTTGAAAATACAATGATAAAATTAATCCCCAGTACGGAATGAGGCATGTGGGTGGATTGAAATGCAAAGCCAAGAAGAGCAGTGGGGGTTTCAAAGGCGCTTTCCTGGCAGGTGAGGTCCATGTTCTCCGCCCGTTAGTGGAAGCCAGAACCGACCCGAGGCCCACAGCCCCGAGAGCCAGGAGAAGGGGTCTACACCCACCCAGGGCAGCCAGGGAGCCAGCCTAGTCACGGGTGATGTGTGGGGATGTCAGGGCTCCCCTTGGGGCCAGCTTGAGGCTTGGCCTGCCCTGGGCTGGCCCCGTGGGACCAAGTGAGCCCTCCTACCAGGAACGTGGGGCCAGAGGCCAGCAGGGAAAGTGTGTGTTTGGTGATCAGTGTACTTTGTTGCCTTGGCAGCCCTGAGCTGGGGTGGCTACAGTGCAATGTAGGCTGGGGTCCCCAGAGTCACCCAAAGTCACTCAGCAAACACACTCGGCCATTCACCTTCCAGTCTCAGCTGCAGCGGGGAGCACCCCTGAGTGTCCCCAGAGGCTCCAAGGAGAGGGTCAGTCTGGGGATGAGGTGCCCCACTCCCCTTCCTTAAGGAATCCTAGTCAACTGGGGGCAGGGGCAGTGAGGGCAGGGACGGAGCCCCCAGACCAGCAGGCTTTAGCAAGTTCCTGTCACCCTTCCCAGCATCTGTCTTCCCCAAGTGCACGTGTCCACACATGGAAGCACACACACACACAGAGACCCACACATGCGGATGCACAAACGTGTGGATGCACACACAAATGAAAGCACACACATGGATGGTAACCCGTGTGGATGCACACATATGACACGTACATGTAGGTGCACGTGCCCACACATGGATGGACACACATGGAGATGCACACACAGAAGACTCTCACATCCCATTCCCAGGGCTTCCCCGTGGTGGGCACCCTCCTCCGTCCCCATAGCAACTAGGATCCCAGTGCAGCATCCTTGCCACAGTCCCTTCTCTCCTGGACCTGGCTGCAGGGACTCACCAGTCCAGCCGGCCCTGGCCCTTCCTGTCCGTTCTCTGCCGAGCAGGCTCAGTGATCTTTCGGCCTCACCCCCTCCAATGATCCCCATTGTTCTGGAGACAAAGCCCCCTCCTCACCTCACCTCTTGCCAACATCCCCAACCCACCCACTTTCCTCCATGCCCTTTGCCTGGGACCCTCCCCGCTGCGTGCACCCCTGAGAATTCACTGTAGGTGCCACCTCTTTGGGAAGCCCCCCTGCTTTCCCTGACCGGATCCCCTCCCCTGTAATGCCCCCACCCCAGCTGTAGCCACCACCTCTCCTTCTCAGCGCTGGTCCCAGGTGAATTTTTTTTCACCATGTGTGTGACAATCTGATCACACCTGCTCCTCCTTCCAAACTCAGCTTCGCCGAAGTCTGGCCATGTCTACTCTGCTCTCAGCCCCGTCCCCGCCGGAGCAGGCTCAGGAGTTGTTTGTTGGGTGGACGTGTCAGCCACTGTAGCACCAGGCTGGACCCACCTGCCCCCAGCACCCGGGGGGTCTCACTCTCCACTGCAGGGCAAGCCCTGGGAGGTGACCTTCCCAGACAGAGGCCTGGGCCAAGACCCCAGGGTCTCAACCCTCGCCGGACACTGAGCCCACACTGCCTCCGAGGGGCCCCCCCACCCCCACTGAAGACTCCCTGAAAGACTTCATGGAGGTGCCCCCCCAAGTCAGCCACTAGGCCCTTGATGGGTGCACGAGGCAGAGGAGAGGGGAGGCTGAATGGTGCAGGGGAAGGAAAATGCCCCTCGCCGCTGTGACGCCCCCTGCACGAGGCTCAATTCTTAGCTTGTTTGCAGGTGCGGTGAGAGCTGAGACCCAGGCAGGGCAGCCGGAGCCTGGGCTCTGGGGGTCCTGGGAGGACAGGCCAGCAGCTGCCCTTGACAGAGGAGGGTGGGTGGGCAGGACTTGGGGCCCTTTAGGCAGCACCCTTCCCAGGTCCCAGCAGAGGCAGAGCCTGCCTGGGCCTCTCCGTGAGCACAGGAGAGGACCGGGAGGAATGGACAGGAGTGAGGGCGGGGAGCAGAAGGAGGATGGAGAGCAGAGTATCTCAGGCCTGTGGGTGCAAGAAGGCGCCAGGAGGCCAAGCATCCAGCAAGGGCCCCTCTGTCCCCTGTGCTCATCAACTGACCGTCCGCTGGCCGCCTCTGTGAGGCCCAGGCTGTGTGTGTGTGGGTGCGAGTGTGAGTGAACTGTGAGTGTGTGAATGGAGAATGTGCCCAGATGCCCAGGGCTGTGGAGAAGCCTCCCCGGGGCAGTGTCCCCGAGCCCTCTGAACTGGCTCTCTCCTCCACGGAGAATCCTGGGGTCCTGGAACGCTGCCCTGAGTGGGTTCCCTGGTGTGTGGCCAGGGACGCCCCGGGGTTCTCCAGCCTCGGTGCTCCTGCAAACCCCAGCCCGAGCCCAGCACGGTGGCCCTCTGCTGGCGTCACATCAGCGCATTCCAGGGGCCAGCACAGCTCCTTGCTGAGTCACCCACGTGGTTGCTCCCGGTGGGCATGGTCCGTGGTGTCCACGGTGGGGTCCCGGGTGTCTGTGGAAGTGTGGGGACACCGGAGCCTGTTGGGGGCACTCAGGGAGAGAGCTGTTCTTCCCCGGAGTGTCAGGCACTGGGCGGGTCCTGAGATGGAGGGAGAACCTGATGTCCCGCTTGTCCTTGGGGCAGCCCCCTGCCCGCCGCCCCTGCCACCAGCCAACTAACCCAGCCCCCTCCCTGCAGAGGGGGAAACTGCTGTTCTGAGTCTGCTCTGGAAACTGCCTTGGCCTGAGTGCTCTGGGGGAGCAGGGAAGTGGGTGTCCTGTTCACAGCCCTGCCAGCTCTGAGGGGCCGTGGGCCCCCGGGACAGGGCTGTGGACCCATCTTTCTGAGCAGACCCCAACGGGGCCCTTCTGCCGTGTTGCCACAGGTCCCTGGCCCTCGGGTGGGTGCAAGTGCCCGTGCAGCAGCATGAGGGTGTCTGTAGAGGCGGCAGAGGACTTGGAGCAGAAAGGGGAAACGAAACGGCAGGTGCCAAGCAGTGGTGTGGCAGTGGGAGTGGCCTGGAGGGCTTCCAGAAGCACCCTGCGAGTGGGTGGGGGGGCACTGCAGGAGGCGGAGTCCTGCAATCCCGGTGGGGGTGGGGGTGGGGGTGGGGCATACCTAATGCCAATGTGACCCTCGCAAAACAGTGGCCCTGAGGTGAGGTGGCACGCAGGGTGGGCCAGTCCTGTCGTTTTGTCTTTAAGGAACTCGTGGCTCTTGTGCTGGGTAGCGAGGGGGTTGGAGTCACAAGCTGTTTTCCTTGCAAGATAAAACCTGCTAGGTGCCCTAAGAAGGGCACAGATTGGCTGCCGTGGGAATTGGGGTGGGGGGAGATGGTGAAGTTTCCCTCCCGGTCTGTTGGGGCCCTGCACCCGTCCTGCTGCATGCTCCCTGGACGGTGTCTGCAGAGCACTCATGTCCTGAGATGCTCACCGCCTCCCTGATGCAACCCCTGCCCCAGGTGGAAGCCATGCGTCTCCGTGCATGCAGCAAAGCCACAGTCTGGGGAGTCCTCCTCAGGGACAGGCAGGATCCCGGTCATTCATTACCTTGGCCGCCACGATGCCCTCCCTGGAAGGCCACACCTGCTCTTGGGAGCGCCCCTCCAGCCCTGCACGGTGGGTTATTGAGGAACCACGCACGCGGCTTGAAGAGCCCTTTAGAGTCAGTTGTGCCAAACGCCTTGGGAATTCTGCAGCGCTGGGGCTGGGAGGTGGGCACCCACCTGGTATGGGGCCACCAGGTGAGTCTCCAAAGTGCCATCTCTCCAGGAGGCATCCGTTGAGCTCCACGCGGCCCCCAAAGACATTTTATTTATGGCCCAGCAGATGCTCTGAGAAACCTCACTGTCACGACTCAATCTTTTGGAATGCCATGGCAATTTTTAAAAAAGTATATGTACACTTTTTGCCACATCTTGATGTCCCTCCGCCTACAGAAGCCGTCAAATAAAAATTAATTTTGCTTTTAAAAAAAACAACATGCTGCATATTTTTGACACTTGGTGTCTATTCATTTGCATGGGACACGTCCTTCCATAATGAATCCTCATAATGTTTAAATTAAACACAGTAAAAGAATGGTTAATGCCATAACATGCTGACAATTTCACCTGGCCAATATTTTTATTGCCTTGTACAATAAACCTAACAGAGCACAACTTGCTTTCGACTGGTGGAAAATCGGTTATGTACCGCCAGGGAGCGGCCAATTTTTCAAATGCAGCCATTCAGTCACACTATAGCCACTAAGATTTTTTTTCCCCATACACTATTGCTGTTATAATCTTTTGAGGATATTTTATCACGGCAATAACCTCCTCAAAATCAGTCTTTACTGCAGTTAATGACTGGACAGCTGGAGCTATAACTGGCCTTGGCTTGCCCCCCGGCTCTTAGCTAACAACCAGTTGTGATCTGCAGGTAACAACCGATTTCTTGCAGAATTTTCTTGATAAAGAGCCTCACTGGATCAAAGTTGTTTTTTCCCCTTTCTGCCCCAGCCTCACACATCTGAGCGAGCTCAGAGCCAGAGGTGGAAGCCAGTGGCTCCTTAACTCCCAAGCATGAGCCATGGGATCGCAGAGGGCAGGCAATTGGGCCGTGCCCTGTGCACCACCAGAGCCCTGGACTGGCAGCTACCCTGGGGCCGGGCTTGTGGGAGGACGGCGGGAAGAGAGCACTGCTGGAATGACCCCACGGAGGGTGAGGCTGGAGCCTTGGGAGACGCTGACGACAGCCCAGGGAAAGCCAGGCCTGGGAGTTAGAGAAGGCGGGAAAGTGGGGCAAATTTCAGGCACAGGAGAAATCTGAATTTCCAAGCACCTCATGTTTGCTAAATCTCTGCATTTAGATTTATACATCCTCATTTCATGTGTGCTTCACTTTCCACCACCCTCATAAAACGTGAACTTTTTAAACTAGTGATTTAAAGTTATGAAACGTCCGTCTATTTTGCAGAGAACATATTTTTTAAGGGCAAGATTAGCAAATTTGGACCTCGACACCAAGGCTGAGAGATGTTAAAGCAAAGGCTCTTTCTTGAGATTAAATGTCATGGGTGAACTTGAGTAAAATTCCCGGGAGAGCGTTTTCTATGGAATGCTAAGCCAAGAGAAGCCAACTTCCAAAGGAGCACTCAAGTCTCTGTCCGCCCTCCTTCTAACATGGACAGAAGGGAGGGGCTGGCTGCTGGAAAGCGGCTCCCTCTACATTTATATCTATGCTCTCGTATTGCAGGACTCAGCGTCAGGGGCAGCAGGAGGGGCACTGCTGCATCAGAGTAACGAGAAGACTCTGCAAGGTGATCACCTGTTTGTGGCAGCAGTTTGAAATTCTGCAGATTTATCAGTGTTTACTTCATGTGACCAGAATTCCATTCCTGAAATCACGGTGCTGATTGCAGTAACTTTACATGTGCGTGTTTAACAAGCAGGGCAAAACAAAAAATTAATTTTTTTAAAAGTGAGATAAGCTTTTCCAGCCTGGAGTGAAGACCAATTAAAATCACTTCAAATTTTTAAATGAGTTTTAATTGGAAAGAGTGGAGTTCTTTCAAGAATATGAGTTTTGCTAAACGTTTGAAATCATTGTATATTGGGCTTGTTTGAACCCCGTATTGCTTATAAATTGAATAATAAAAAAGTGAACACAGTATTCATTTTTGAATTATCTGTTGTCCCCCTGGGGCAAGGTCCAATTTCTGTAAATGCGGAGGGTCACTCTGGGTAATGTGGAGGGCAAGCCGGGCTTTCTACAAATTCTCAAATTCAAACATTGCTACTGGACTAAAGCAATTCTGTGATTTTAAATCATTTTGAATTTCATAAACCCAACTATTTAACCTTTTGTAAATGACAAAAGTGCAACACATTCTTAACATTTCTGATCATTCCACACTGTGCTAGACCCATAAAGCTCATCTTTTCCAAATTTAAGCACTTAAAAATGTGAAGTGCCCCAATAAATTTAAATTGGCATATGCTGTGCATATCAATGGGAAATGATTCAAGCATTAGAGACTGGAAGTGGTGAGTGAGGGCAAGCAAGCCAGAGCATCTATTGTCACGGGATTGATTTTTAATGACTTTGTATTGATTAGGTGCCTTTTAAACCTGATGGCCTAAGGTTGGTCTTGCATCTCTATCACACCCGTATCTGTGGCTGTCTCAGTCTTCACAGTAAATGCGGGCTGCTTCTTCCATCCTGCCAATCACTCCCCAGAGTGGATGTGGCCCTCCAGGGCTTGCATTGGGCCATCCAAGGACAAGAGCCAAGTAGCCGCCTGGCAGAGGGGCAGTACATGGCCCGGGACTCTGGTGGTTGCAAGCAGCAGAATCCAGTTCAGGCTAAAAAGGGATTTACTGGCTTCATAACTGAAAAGTCCTAGTGGTTCAGGAATGGCTGTATCCAGGATCTCTTTTCTCTCCTTTCTCTTTTTTCTCTCTCTTTTCTTTCTTATTTTGCTCTATTTCTTTTCTATCTCTTTCTCTCATTCTCACTTTCTGTTTCATTTTTCCTCAGTCCTCTTTCCCCTTTTCTTCCACTCCGCCTCTCTACCATCCCTGCTTCTCAGTTTTGATGCCTGCAGACAAGGGTCTCTGCACTTTGCAGTCCTGGCAGTTCCAGGCTCTTATTCTTACAGTTCCAAGTCCATCAGAGAGAAACGCTCTCTTAGCAATACTCCAAAGGAGGCCCTGAATCAAGTCTCATTGGACCAACGTAAGTCTCATGCCCATTTGTAAGCCAACCCCTACAGTCAGGGGGATGCAATGATTTGATGGGCCTAACCTGGGCCACAAAGCCACTCTGGGAACCAAGAGTAGAAAAAAAAATCCCAAGTTCTTGAATTGGAAGTGGGAGAGAAGTAAATATGAGTTCTCTTATGAGGCAGGCATGGAAGTCCTGGGTGACTTCCAAACGTTTCTGGCTTTCTCTGCTCTGGGCATTTGCAGGTTGTCCTTACCTGCTTCCTTGAAACCAGGTGTGCCATGTGATTTGCCTTGACCAGTGAAGTACAAATGGAAGTTATGTGCATCATGGCAGGATAGAAACTTAAAGGTATGCATTTTCCTGCAGCTTGGGACCCAGGGTAAAAAGATAGGGGAGCAGAGCCCCCAGCCAGTCTACCTGCTATGAGCATGAGAAACAGAAGAAAACATTGTTTATTACAAACCATGAATATTTAGGGATTGTTTATTGACATGCTAAATGATACAGAAATTAATATCAGAAATGAGGTTCTATGTGGCATTAACTTTGTGACAGCATGGAGAGCTGGAGGAGGTGGTTAGTCTCATCAGAGACTAGAAAGATGACAAACTCTATTATTAAGCTGTGAAACATTTGGCCAATCTGTCACCTGAAGACATTTAGGAGGCAGGAAATAAACTTACAGATTTTGGGGAGAGTTCGGAGAACAGAATGTTCATGCTGTGTACTGGTGCTGTTGGCTGCATTTGGCAAGGCATTACAAGCAAGAGATGGCCTTGAAAATAATTGTCTGGTTTATAAGCAGTAATGAAAGGGAAGTTGTGGTGTTGGAAAATGCAACTCCTTCCCAACCCCAAACAGTGAAAGATAAAATTGAGAAATACTTCCAGTGATAAATGCAGACTAGAATTTAGCCTCTCAGAAATACTAAAATCAAGAGTATAGCTGTCACATCCATTGTTAAAACCTCTGACTGGCTTTAAGTGTCCCAGAGTAAAGACTCAATTGAGGGTGTGGAGCCCAATGAGTACTTTTAGTTGTACAAAAATTTTGTGGGAAAAGAAAATTCAGATGAGACCCTTTCTCCAAAGCCTGATAGGTTCAAGGTACAAATTATAAAAATTAAGGAGAGATGTGGAGATCTGGAAAAAAATCTGCTTCCTCCCTAATATCAAGAAAAGAGATGGACAATCCACAAGTCCATCTTCTCTTGAATCCCTCAGAGAACTGAGGTCACAGGACAAGCAACTCCCCCAAAATCTGGAGGCAGGAGCCTTGAGGAGGAGAAAGGGAGGGAGCACTTGTTTGCCTAGAGTGGCAACCAGCAGACACCGGGAGGAGGAACTCAGCCAGAAACTGATGGCGGCTGAGCATGGGTTGGTGGGACAAAGTGGGAAATGGGAGTGTGTGTTTATCCTATTGCAAGATTTTTCTCCACAAACCCCACCAAGCACTCATAAATTATACCAAGACTGGGGAGAATCTTGACAAAGCTTCCTCCATTGAGGCTTGGGGGAAGAAAAAAGTAAACTATGCAAGAGGGACACAAAACTCCACCCAGACTGTTCTCATCTCTCTTGCCTATGGACCAGCAGTCCTAACTTGCAGGAGGTAGGGCATCAAAAATACTTGTCCTTATAGAAATGGGGAAAACCCAGGATAGCTGGGGTGAGGGGTAAGGGAACAGGGAAAACTCCTCTAGCCCTGGGGAAGTGGTAGGAACAGGCACTGGTCCCAGAACAGCAGGAAGGATAGGAGCACTTGTGAAAGTCACGCCCATATGATCCAGGGACGAAAAACCTGCCCAAGACTGAGCTTTAGTCAGGACATTAGAGAAGGTCCTCCTGTCACCACCACTGTCACCACTACCAGACTGACAAGGATTGAGTAAAAGTGACAGTGGGATAGAGCTGGGGGCACAGCCCAAATGGAAAGACTCAAAGCTGAGGGTGAAGCAGACACTGAGAAAAAGAAAACACAGGCAAACTGGCACCCATCCTAATCGCAAGGTAGAACGAGATGAATTTGAAGTCTGGGTGGTGCACTAAAGGTAACCATAGCGACAACAAACTTCAAACCCAGCCTAACTTATAACAAGGTTTAACCCAAAAATCTGAATTAAAGTCCAAGCTAAAGGAAATATATGCCCATTTTCAGGCATACAAACTTTATCTCAGACTCTACTGTCCTACACAAGGTGTCTGGTTTTCAATAAAAAGTAATGAGACACATGCAAAGGCAAGAAAAACCAACACACCACAGAGACAAAACAATCAATAGAACTAGACATAGATATGACAGACACTGAAACTATCTGACAGTAAATTTAAAATGACTAGGATTAATATGTTAAAGGCTCTAATGGAAAAGATGAACAGCATGCAAGATCAGATGGGCACTTTCAGAAGACAGAACTATAAAAAGGAATCATATAGTAATGGTAGAAATGAAAAACACTATAACAAAGGATAAGAATGCCTATGACCAGCTCACCAGCAAACTTATCAGGGTTGAGTGATCTTGAAGATAGGTCAAAGCAAATGACCCTAACTGAAACACAAGCAAAAAACAAACAAACAAACAAAAAAGATTTTAGAAACTAACAAACAAATGAAACACAGATCAGAGCATACAAGAATTTTGGGGTCATATCAAATGGTATAACATTCGCCTCACTGGAATTCCAGAAAGAGAAGAGAAAGAGAATGGGGCAGAAAAATATTTGAAGCAATAAAGGCCAAGAATTTTCCAAAATTAATGACAGACACCAAAAAAACAGATCCAAGAAGCTCAGAACATACCAAGCAAGATAAATATGCCCACCCTAAAAACAAACAACCCATGCAGGTATATCATGTTTCAGATGATGAAAACAAAAAGACAAAGGGAAAATCCTGAAGTCAACTGGGAGTTTGGGAGGGGTATATATTATATAAAGAGGAAAAAAGATAAGAATTATAACATACTTCTTATCAAAAAACCATGCAAGTCAGAAAATAATGGAGTGATATTTTTAAGGCACTGAAAGGAAAAGAGCAAACAAACATTTACCTAGAATTCTATACCCAGTGAAAATATGTCTCAAAATGAAGGAGAAGTTAGGATTTCCTCAAACAAAAAAAAAAAAAAATGAGGGAATTCATTGCCAGTAAACCTACACAATATGAAAAGTTGAAGGAATTTCTTTAGGTAGAAGGAATGTATTAGACAGAAACTGGGATTTATGCAAAGAAATTAAGGATTCTGGAAATGGAGTAAATGAAGGTAAAATATAATTATTTTTAAAATAATTATTTTAAAAAGATAACTGTCTAAAGCAAAAGTAGTAGCAATTCTTGTGTATTTAAAAAATGTGAAAAAAGATGTACAAGTAAAAAATACAATCATAGCATACAGGATAGAAGGGGAGAATTCAGGAATAATTGTTGTAAGGTCCTTACATGAAGCAACATAGTATTATTGGGAGTTAGAGTAATTAAAGAAATATATTGTAAAGTCAAGGGCAACCACTTAAAAAATTATAAAAGGGTTGTAAAGTAATGAGTCAATAATGAAGATAAAGTAGAATAATAAAAAATACTATATTAACTCAAATATTGGTAGACAAAAGAGGAAAAAAGAAACAAAGAACACATGAAATGAATAGAACACAGCTGGTAAGAGTAGATTTTAATACAAACATCTCAACATCACACTAAATGTATATGTCTAAATACACCAATCAAATGACAAAGACTTACAGATTGGACAAGAATGCAGGACCCAACAATATACTACCTACATGAAACCTACTTTAAGTATAAGTACAAAGATAGGTTAAAAGTAACAGGATGAACAAAAAGTTATATCAGGCAAACATTAAGTAAGTGAAAGCTGAAGTAGCTATATTAACAACAAAATATAAATCAGAGCAAGGAATATTTTCAAGGATAAATAAGGACATTAAAAATGATAAAGGAAAGACAGAATATCAAAATCTGTGGGATAGAGCAAAAGCAGTGTTCAGAGGAAAATTTATAGCTATGACTGCCTATATTTAAAAAGAAGATCTCAAATCAATTACCTAACTGCACATGTTGAGTAACTAGAAAAAGAAGAGCAAACTAAATTGAAAGTTAGAAGGAAAGAAATAACAAAGTTTAGAGTAGAGAGAAATAAAATAGAAAATTGAAAACAATAAAGAGAATCAATGAAACCAAAAGCAGGTTTTTTGAAGCAACAATATAATTGACAAACATTTAGCTAGACTGACAAAGGAAAAGAGAAGCAAATAATTAAAATCCAAAATTAGACATTACTCCTGATCTTGCAGAAATATAAAAGATTATTAGAGAATTCTATGAACAATTACATGCCAAAAATTGGATAATCTATAGGAAATGGACTAATTCCTAGAAACACACAACTTACCTAAACTGACCCAAAGAGAAACAGAAGCATATTCACTGATTGGAAGACTAAATATTGTTAAGATGTTGTTCCTGTCCGCTAATGCTGTCTTTTCACAAAACACGGGAAATGGATCGGCTTTTATGAAGGGGGTTTATTTGGTTACAAAGTTACAGTCTTAAGGCCATAAAGTGCCCAAGATAAGGTACCTTCACTGAAGGATGGCCAATGGCGTCCAGAAAACCTCTGTTAGCTGGGAAGACATGTGGCTGGGGTCTGCTCCAGTGTTCTGGTTTCAAAATGGCTTTCTCCCAGGATGTTCCTCTCTGGCTGCAGCTCCTCAAAAATGTCACTCTTAGTTGCTCTTGGGGTGTTTGTCCTCTCTTAGCTTATCTGGAGCAAAAGTCTGCTTTCAAAGGCCATCTCCAAAATGTCTCTGTAAGCTGCAGCTCCTCTCTCAGCTCCTGTGCATTCTTCAAAGTGTCTCTGTTGGCTGTAGCAAGCTTGCTCCTTCTCTCTGAGCTTATACAGTGCTCCAGTAAACTAATCAAGGCCCATGCTGAATGGGCAGGGCCACAACTCTGTGGAAATGATCTAATCAGAGATATCACCTACAGTTGGGTGGGTTGCATCTCCATGGAAACACTCAATCAAAGAATTACAATCTAATCAACACTAATATGTCTGCCCACACAAGATTTCATCAAAGATAATGGTGTTTGTGGGGACATAATACATTCAAACTGGCACAGATGTCAATTCTGCACAAAGCATTATACAGATTCAACACAACTCCAATCCAAAATTCCAACAAACTTCTTTGCAGTAATGGAAAATTACCAAATTCATAAGGAAAGTGGCCCTGAATAGCCAAATCCACCTTGAAAAGGAAGAATAAATTTGAAGGACTCACACTTCCTGATATTAAAACTTATTACAAAGCTACAGTAAACAAAACAGCATGGTACTGGCACAAGAACAGAAATAAAGACCAATGGAATTGAATGGAAAGTTCAGAAATAAACCCTCACACATGTTGTCAACTGATTTTTGACAAGGGTGCCAAGTCCATTCGGTAAGGAAAGCATAGTCGCTTCAACAAATGGTGCTTGGGAGAATTGGCTAGTTAAATACAAAAGAATGAAGGTAGAGTACTTTCTCAAATCATATACAAAAATTAACTCAAAATGGATCAAGGACTTAAATATAAGAACTAAAACTATAAAACTTCTACAAGAAAACATAGGGATACATTTTCAGGACCTTGTGTGTGATGGTTAGGTTCATGTGTCAACTTGGCCAGGTGATGGTGCTCAGTCGTCTGATCAAGCAAGCACTGGCCTAACCAATACTGCAAGGACATTTGTGGCTGGTTAATAAACCAGAAGGCTGGTTTATTAAATCATCAATTGATTGCATCTGTGGCTGATTATATCAACGATGGAAATGTCTTCTGCAATGAGAAAATTCAATCAGCTGGATTTAATCCAATCAATTGAAAACTTTTAAGGGAGAAGAGAGAGAAACTTTACTTCTTCTTCAGCCAGCCAGTCTCTCCTGAGGAGTTCATCAAAGACTTTCATTAGAGCTGCCAGCTCGCTGCCTGCCCTACAGAATTTGCACTTATGCATCCTGTCCTATGAAATTTGGACTCATGCTTCCCCAGTTGCATGAGACGCTTTTATAAACCTCATATTTATAGACATCTCCAGTTGGTTCCCTTTCCCCAGAGAACACTAACTAATACATTGTGTTAGGCAGTAATTTCTTAGACTTTACACCAAAGGTACAAGCACAAAAGAAAAAAAAAACAATAAATGTGACTTAATCAAAATAAAAATCTTTTGTGCATCAAAGAACATTAGCAATTAAGTAAAAAGAAAATATACAGAATTGGAGAAAATATTTGGAAACCATATATCCAATAAGGGTTTGATATCTGGAATATATAAAGAATTTCTACAATTCAAGAACAAAAGGCAAATAATCCAATTAAAAATGAGTAAAGACTTGAAAAGATGTTTCTCCAAAGAAGACAAACAAATGGACAAAAAATACATGAAAAATGCTCAACATCATTAGCTGTCAAGGAAATGCAAATTAAAATCACAATGAGATACCATTTCAAAACCACTAGAATGGCTGCTATTAAAAAAAAAAGAAAATAACAAACATTGGAAAGGATGTGGAAAAATAGTAACACTCATGCATTATTGGTGGGAATATAAAATGGTGTAGCCACTGGGAAAACAGTTTGGCAGTTCCTCAGTCTTAAGTGTAGATTAAACAATCCCACTTCTAGGTATATACCACCAAAGAATTGAAAACAGGGACTTGAATACATACATGCACATCGATGTTCATAGCAACATTAGTCACAGTTGTCAAAATGTGGAAGCAACCCAAGGGTCCCTCAGCATATGAATGGATAAGCAGAATGTGGTATATAAGACAATGGAATATTATTCGGCTGTAAAAAGAATAGAGCTATGATACATGCGATAATGTGGGCTAACCTTAAAAACATCATGTTGAGTGAAATAAACCAGACACAAAAGGGAGAATACTTTATGATCTCATACACGAAATAAACCGAATATGCAAATCATAAAGTCAGAAAGTAGAATACAGGTCACCAGGGGCTGGGTGGCAAAGGGGAATGGGGAGTAATATTTAACTAGTATCGAGTTTCTGTTTTGGGTGATGGAAAAACTTGGGCAATGGATGACGATGATGGAGGAACGTTTTGTGAATGTATTTAACACCACTGAATTTTATATTTTAAAAGGCATTAAAAAGGAAAATTTTAGATTGAATATAAGTTACCATAAAAAGCCCACAGAAATGTACAACACAAAGAGTGAAGCTTAATGTAAACTGTGAGCTAAAGCTATTATCATACTTACAATAATATTGCTTCATCAATTATAACAAAGGTACCACACTAATGCAAAAGATTAATAATAGGTGGGGGGTATCTGGGAACTCTGTACTTCCTGCATGAATTTTCTATAAACCTACAATGGCTCTAACGAGAAAGAAATAAAAATAATAAAAAAGAAGAAACAGAAGATCTCAACAAACCTGTAACATGCAAAGAGTAATCAAAAACCTCCCAACAAAGAGAAGTCAGGACCAGACAGCTTTACTGGTGAATTCTACCAACTATTCAAAGAAGAATTAACACCAATCCTTCTCAAACCACCTCACCCCCCAACTGAAGACTGGGGAACTCTTCCTAACTCATTCTTATGGCTAATATTACTCTGATACCAAACCCAGATAAAGATATTACAAGAAAGGAAAACTACACACTAATTTCCCTCATGAATTTAGATGAAAAATCAACAAAATACTAGCAAATTGAATCTAACAGCATATTAAAAGGGTTATTCACCATAACCAAGGGATTACCCAAGGAAAGCAAGGGTGACTCAACATAAGAAAATCAACCAATGCAATACACCAGATTAACAAAAGGAAGGAAAAGGTCACATCATCTCTTCAGTTAATGAAGAAAAAGCATTTGACAAAATCCAACATCTTTTTTTGATTAAAAAAAATGCACAGAAAAATAGGAATAAAAGGTAACTTCCTCAGCGTGATAAAGGCCATATATAAAAAACACACAATTAACATTATACTGGATAGTGAAAGACTGAAAGACTTCCCCCTGAGGTCAGGAACAGGACAAGGATGTTGGTTTTCACCACTGCTATTCAACAATGTACCAGAAATTCTATCTAGGACAATTAGGCAATAGAAAAAGAAATAAAAGTCATCCTAATTGGAAAGTAAGAAGTAAAAACTATCTCTATTCACAGGTGGTATAATTCTTAATATTAGAAAATCCCAAATAATCCACAAGAAAACTACCAGAGCTAAAAAATGAATTAAGTGAATTTGCAGGCTACAAGATTAACACACAAAATCAGCTGTATTTTTATACACTAACAAAATACAATATGAAATGGAAAATTTTAAAAATTCCACTCCCAATAACATCTTAAAAAATAACATACCAAGTAATAAATTCAACCGAGGAGATGAAAGACTTATACTAAAAACTACAAAACAGTTCTGACAGAAATAAAAGATACCTAATTAAATGGCCAGATATCGTGTGTCCATGGATAGGAGGCCTCAAAGGGCTTCTACAGATTCAGTGCAATCCCTACCAAAATCCAAGGAGCACTTTTTGTGGAAATGGAAAAACTAATCCGCAAATTCATATGGAAGCACAAGGAGACCCAAATAACCAAACCATTATTGAAAAAGAAGAACAAAATTGGAGGTCTCATACTTTCCGATTTTAAAACTTACTACAATGTCATGGTAATCAAAAAAGTCTGGTACTGGCGTAAAGATAGACATAGGCATCAGTGGCATAGAATTGCGCGTTCAGAAATAAACCCATACGTCTGTGGAAAATTGATTTCCATCAAGGGTGCCAAGTACGTTAATGGGGGAAAGAATGGTGTTTTCAACAAATGCTTCCAGGAAAACTGGATGTACACATGCAAAAGCATTAAGTTGTATGCTTACCTTGTATGGATTAAGGGCCTAAATGTAAGATCTAAAACTATAAACCTCTTATGGGAAACATAGGGGAAAACCTATGGACTTCACCAAAATTAAAAACTTTTGAGCAGCAAAGGACATTGTCAAGAAAGTGAAAAGACAACCTACAGAATGGCAGAAAATATTTGGAAAGCATATAATCTGATAAGTGTTCAATGTCTGGAATATATAAAGAGCTCCTACAAATCAACAACAAAAGACAACCCAATTTAAAAATGGGTAAAGGACTTGAATAGACATTTTTCCAAAAAAGATATACAAATGGTTAATAAACACTTGAAGAGGTGCTCAACATAGTTGGTCAACAGGGAAATGCAAATCAAAACCACGAGGTCCCACTTCACACCCATTAGGATAGCTATTATTTAAAAAATAGAAAATAAGTAAACTGTTGGGAAGGATGCAGACAGATTGGAACACTTACACCTTGTAGGAATGTGAAACAGTGAAGCCACTGTAGAAATCAGTCTGGTGGGTCCTCTGAAATTTACCATATGACTCAGTAATCCCACTTCTTTGTATATATTCCCAAAGAATTGAAAGCAGGGACTCAGATAGATGTCTGTACACCAATGTTCATAGCAGTATTGTTCACAATAGTCAAAAAGGGGAAGCAACCCAAGTATCCTTCAACAAATGAATAGATAAACAGAATGTGGTATATACACAAAATGGAATATTAGCCATTAAAAGGAATGAAGCTCTGATATCTGCTACAATGTTGATGAAACTTGAAGACATCATGTTGAGTGAGTAAGCCAGACCCAAAAGGCAAGTATTGTATGATCTCACTACTATGAAGTACCTAGGATAAGCACATTTATAGAGCTCAATAGCAGATTAGTGGATTACAGGTTAACAGAGTTGGGGGAGTGAGGGGAATGGGAATTATTGCTTAAGGGGTGTTGAATTTCTGCTTGAGGGGATTAAAAAGTTTGGGTAATAGATGTTGGTGATGGCAGCATAATAGATAAATAAATATCACCAAATTGTACACTTAAAAATGGGTAAAGCGGGGAAAGTTGAGTTGAAAATATATCACTACAATAAAAAGTTTTAAAAAATAATGTTAAGCTTTTTAATTCTCCGGGAGGACCAAACAATCCTAAATGTATATGCATCTAACAAGAAAGTTTCAAAGTATATGAAGCAAAAACTATTAGAATTGAAAGGAGAAAAATACAAATTCACAGTATAGTTATAGACTTCAAAACTTGTCTCTCAGTAATTGATAGCATGAGTAAGTACAAAATCAGGAAGGATATAGAAGATCTGAAAAATGCTATCAATAACTTGCCCTAATTAATATTTATAGAACACTCCATCCAACAATAAAAAACACATTTATTTTCCAGTGTTCAGGGAACATTCAGCAAGATAGATCATATCTAGTTCTTATCACAAAACTTAACAAATTTAAAAGAATAGAAATCATACACATTATGTTCCTGTATCATAATGAAATTAAACTAGAAATCAATAATAGAAATATATGTGGGAAATTCTAAAATATTTGGAAATTAAACAATATATTTCTAAATAATCCATGGGTCAAAGAGGAAATCTCAAAGCAAATTACAATAAATTTGAACAGAATTAAAACAAAATCAAATTTTGTAGGATGTAGTTAGAGCAGTACATAGACAAAGCTTATTTCATTAAATGCTTACATTAGAAAAGCAGAAATTTCTCACATCAGTAGTATAACCTTCCACCTTAAGAACTAGGTTTATTTTAGAAAATTAAACCCAAAGCTTGTAGAAGGAAGGAAATAATAAAGGGCAGAAATGAATGAGACTGAAAAAAGAAAAACAATAGAGAATATCAAGAAGATAAAAAATTTCTTTGCAAAGATCAATAAAAGTGATAAACATCTAGCTAGACTGACCAAGAAAAATAGAGAGGACACAAATTACTAATAATAGGATTAAAAGAGGGAACATTATTACAGACCCCACAGACATGAAAAGATAACTAAAGAGAATACCGTGAACAACACCATGCCCATAACTTCAACAACTTAGATCAAATGGGCTAATTCCTTGAAAGACACAAACTGCCAGTATCACCCAAGAAGAAATTGGTAACCTAATTGTCCTAAAGCTGTAATTTAATTTGCAGTTATAAAACCTTTCAACAATGCGATTAAAAGGGGAAATGTTAGATTGGAAATTTGGTAACAGAATAAAAATTTAAAAAGAAATCCATGGAACTATACTATACAAGCAGTGGACCCTAAGTTGAATCATGGACTTTAGTTAATAGTACAATTAATAAAAATGTGCTAGCATCAACTGTGACAAATGTTCCACCCCAACGCAAGGTGGTGGTGAGGTGATGAATGGGAACCCTGTATTTTATGCATGATTGTTCTGTAAACCCAAAACTTTTCTAATAAATAAAAGAAAAAGTAAAAAAGATCTTGAGCAAAAATGTTTCTCAGAACTCTCAGGACATCTGGATGCCACAAACCAACCATAAGATAAAGAAATCAGTAAACTGTGCAACTTGAAGGACATGTGGGTAGCCCCAAATGTCCACCATTCATAATACTTTACAAATAACTTATATAATCCTTTTATTTAAAAGCCCTTGCTTCAGAGTTCCAAAATGGAACATATTTGGGTTGCTACCTGAATCTGTTTTCCTTGAATTGCAAGTCTAAGACTCCAGATAAACCTTTTGTTGCCTTGCAAAAGCAAACAAAAACACACACACAAAAATCCTTTTCAACAAAGAAAATTCCAGGCCCAGGTTGTCTCACTAGTGAATACTCCCAAATATTTAAGGGACAAATAATATAAATTCTAAAAAGACTTTTCCAGAAAATAGAAGAGGAGAAAACACTTCCCAATTCAGTTTCTAAGGCAAGCATGACACTAATACCAGAATAAGACAAGAAATTACAAGCAAACTAAAGACTAATCTCTCTCATGAACATAGATGCAAAATCTTCAAAATATTAGCAAATTGAATATAACAATATAGAAAAAATAATAACACAATGGAGTGGGGTTTATTTCAGAAATGATAGGCAGGTTTAATATTTGAAAATCAGTAAATAAAATTTGTCTTATTAAATAAGACTAAAAACATATGATCACTTATATAGGATCAGAAAACACTTTTGATGAAATTAAAAATTCACTCATGAGAAAAACTGACAGCAAACTAGGAATAGAAGGATATTTTCTTAACCTCATAAAGAGCATCAACAAAAATTCCACAGTTGACATCATACTTAACAGTGAGAGACTGAATGATTTCATTCTAAGATCAGGAAGAGGGCAAGGAGGTTATCCCTTGTCACTCCTGTTCAACACTGTGATGGAAGTCCTAGTCAGTGCAATACAGCAAGAAAAATAAATAAAAGACATCCAGATTGGAAAGGAAAAAAAAAATCTCTAAATTTACAGATGATATTATTATGCATATAGAAAACCCCAGAGAATCTATGGAAAAGTTTCTAGAAGAAATAAGTAAATTTAGCAAGGTGGTAGAATACAGGGTCAACATACAAACACCAATTTTATTTCTATATACTAACAATGAACAAATGGAATTTATAATTTACAAAACAGTACATTTCCTATAGTACCAAAAACTGAAATACTGAGATATAAATCTAATAAAATATGTGTAGTGCTGAAAACCATAAAGCACTAATAAAGGAAATCAAAGAAGATCTAACTAAATGGAGAGCGATCTGTGATCAGGGAGTGGAAGAGTTAATGTTAAGATATTAATTATCTCCAAATTGATCTAGAGATTAACCACAATCTTATTCAAAATCCCAGCAGGTTTTTTTCTGTAGATATTGATAAGCTGATTCTAAAATTTATATCAAAAGACAAAGGAACTTGAAGAGTCAAACAATTTTGAAAAAGAAGAACAAAATTGGAAGATTCACACTACCTAATAAATAAGACACTATTATACGGATCAAAGAATAACCTGGATCAATGGAATATAATAGAGTATAGAAATAGACCCGCAAGAATGCAGGCCAATGATTTTTGACAAAGGTGCAAAGGAAATTCAATGGAGAAAGAATAATCTTTTTAAGAAATTGTGCTAAAAAATTGATTCACCTATGCAAAAAAAAAAAAAAAAAAAAAAAGGGGATCTATACCCATAACTTATACTTTATACAAAAAATAATTCAAAATGGATTATCAGCCTAAACGTAAAATATGAAACTATAAAAATGTTATCGGAAAATACAGAAGAAAATCTTCATGTCTTTGAATTACATAATGAGTTTTTAGACATGACACTGAAAGCATGATCCATTCAAAGAAAAACAAGATAGATTGTACTTTGTCAGAAATGTAATTTACAAATGCTTTTTCCCAGTCTTGTCTTATCTTTTCATTCTCTTAATAATGCCTTTTTCAGAGCAAAAGTTTTTATAGAAAAACTTGCTTAGGAGAAAACATTTGTAAATTATATTTCTGACAAAGGATTTGTATTCAGCATATATAAAGAACTCTCAAAATTCAACTATGAGACAACAAGGTAATTTGAAAAATGAACAAAAGATCTAAATAGATACTTCACTAAGGAAGAT
Organism: Choloepus didactylus; assembly: GCF_015220235.1. Classification (NCBI taxonomy): domain Eukaryota; kingdom Metazoa; phylum Chordata; class Mammalia; order Pilosa; family Megalonychidae; genus Choloepus; species Choloepus didactylus. Next base: position 24,819,711 of record NC_051333.1, on the reverse strand, counting down.
GTACAACTAGCATTACCAGATATTAGGGAGCTGCAAATTAAAACTACAATAAGATATCACTTAAATCCTATTAGAAAGGATGAAATTTAAAAATTCAACAATACCAAGTGCTGCCAAGGATGAGAGTACCTTGAGCCCTACTACATGTTACAAACATTGTAGAAGATAATTTTCCACAGTGTGGAAGTTTCCTATGAAGTTAAATATACCCAGTAATCTCGTTCCTAGGTCAATGAAAATTTATGGTCATGTACAATTTTGCACACAAATTTTTATAGCAGCTTTATTCATCATTGCCAAAAAATGGAAACACAGATATTGGTGAATACATAAACAAACTGTGGTCCTTCCTTACAATGAAACACTCCTCAGCAATAGAAAGGAACTAACTATTGCTACACACAAATGCATGGACGACTCTTTAATGCATTTTGCTAAGTGAAAGAAGCCAGAATCAAAAAGTTTCATACAGTATGATCCCATAAATCATAAATGGGACTTCCATGGATCAGCATAAGGTAATTTTTTGGGTGATGTAATGTATCCTGGCTGTGGTGATGAATTCATCAAAACTAGTAGATCCATGCATCACAAAGAGTATAAATTAAAAAAAAAAAGCCTGTTGGAAGGTGGGGGTAGATGGACAAAAAATGGAATACAGACTGTAACAAATGAATCTGTTTTAGAAAGGAATAACAAGCAACTGAAGGGAGTGGGGAAGGAAAAATAAACCAAATTGCTTTGGAGAAATGTATTTTGACTTGCTGTTGTAAAGATAAAGACAAAACAGACTGTACACAAATGCTGTGCTCCAGTTAGTAAATTTGTTTCTTGTGGTGGCATTGGTTAGCAATTCTAAAACTACATTATGAATGTGTACAATTGAACAAATGGGTAAACATATTTTAGATAATAAGTGTCCGATTTGTCCCTGATGTAGAAAGAAGTTAAACATAAGGAAGCAGGCGAGACTAGAATGAACCTTGTGGTGATGGATTAGAATCAGCAGCATTGGTATCAATTCATATTTAATATATATATACACATACACACACATATATACACACACACAGATAGATAGATATGGATATGCATATAAATACATATGTATGCTTGGGAAGAGCATATATTTCCAAGCTCTGTTTGCTGTGATGGACTAGAAGCAATGACACCTCAGAAACAATGAGCACATCTAGTGTCCCAAATTTTTTTCTAAATACCAGCCCTCAATTAGAGGAGCCAGAGCTTTTTCAATAAGTGGTTGATTCTAGGCCAGGGGCAGGGACAATACAAAATGAGCCTGAAGCATCTTGGGGTGGGGAAAGGTAATAAATTACTTAGACAAGAATGGGGGCAGATGGAAAGACACAGGGGCCCTCCTGGAAGAGCAACCACTGGTCAATGCTGGAACAATCTGAGCGAGAAAATAAATGATGCTAGTATTGAATCATAACCCAATAAAATAAACATCCATAGGTCCATACTGGTATAAATGAATAATTGAATAAGCAAATAAATGGAGGGAGAAGGTATTAACTTTTCCTTATAGAAGAATTCCAATTAATTATTGTAGAAAGCAAGAGGAAAATAGAAAGTCACATTAGAACAACACAATGATGATTGCTTCAGGCAAGATCCCACTAATGGATGCTAAAATTAGGGGGCACAATTTCAAGCAGATATGGGATATTTGCATAGTCTCAAAGCATCTCCCCCAAGATCGTTATTAATTACAAAGGGGGAAGTAGTAACCTGCCAGTGGAGCAACCTGGCAGATACTACCTCAACAAAGTGGTAAAGGTTAACATCACCATTAGAAACACACAGTGACATGACGTAAACTCTGTTAGGATGCTTTGAGAAGGGAACATAATGCCTGTGACATTCTTGCCAAAAAAGCTTAACCTCAATCTCATCAGGAGAAGCAAACCGTACTGAGGGACAGTCTACAAAACAACTGACCACTCTTTAGAGCGTGAAGGTCATGAAAGACAAGGAAAGACTGAGGAACTGTCCCAGATTGGAGGACACTACGGAGTCCCGAGGACAGAAGACACTGGATGACCTCAGTTTTCTCAGATTTGATAATCGTACTATGGTTATACAAGATGTCAACATTAGGGAAGCTGGGCAAAGAGTATATGAGAATAAGGGTATCTGAGAACACTGTACTACTTTTGCACCTCTCCTGCAAGTATAAAATTATTTCAAAATAAAAAGTTTAAAATAGAACAAAAAAATCAAGGAGAGAGGAAAAAAGAGATGTGAAGACAAAAGAACAAAGAAGTCTAGTGGTTTGGGGACTTTATCGTCAAAAGAACTGTGGGCATGGTTACTAGCACATAGAGTTTACTAGAAGCAAGTAGACAAAAAGCTATGACATTTGAATGATTTACATCGCCCAGAGAGTTATCAACCTGGATAATAAGAGACTGACTATTTGAGACTTAAGGCTACCCTAGGCCTCCAGCTTTCTAAGGGCAGGAAGAGGACAGAGAGAACTGTCTAGTTCCCAAGGAGGGCATATTTCTCAGTACACAATTCAGATAAGACCAAGGAAGGTAACAGAACAGGAAGAACTTTCCAGATGACAGAGCCAGGGGCAGGGAGTTACTACCATGGAACAGAATTGGAACCCAGACAGGGAGCCATTCCACCCCTGAGTCAATGTCCCTTAAAAAGTCTATCCGACGCTGTATTGGAATTACCATGGGCATGTCAGCGAGTGATTCTCCTTCCTGCAGTTCCTACAGTTGTCCTGCCCCTCCTCCACCATTGCATGCTGGCTACATGTCACATCACTTGTCTTTTAGTTATATGTCTCCAGAGACACCATATCCACTTGAGACTGAAACTGTAGTGTGTGCGAGAGAAGGAGCCAAACGTTTAGTAATACCAAGTGATCTTTGGTAGTCCATTGCACTGCACATGCATCTATCCGCTTTTCTCCTTCCAAGCACTTCTTTACGCCTTTGAACTCAGGCACGGCCACGTGACTTGCTTTGGCAGATGAAAGCAAGCAGAGATGGCAGTGTCACTTCTGAGTGGAGGTACTTAATGACCAGCGTGAGTCTCTCCAGTGTTCCTTCTCTCTACCACGGGGACTGGGACATTCCAGGTGGTGGCCGTTTCCTCCTCCTGGATCCCACGGAGCAGAGCCCTCAGTGACCTGCGAGTGGCATCAGATTAGAGAAACACTTGCTTAGTCATTGAGACTTGGGGGTTGTGTGTTACCCAGCATAACCCCTCCTGATGGACACCCTGACAGAGAGAGGGGTGCCAGGCAGGAAACCACTTCTCAAATGCTCACCCAAATGGTCAGCTCTGTCTTCCAACACCAACGTGGGGCCATACCTGCCTTCTCACCCCCTCAGGTGCTAGACCCCCAGTCTCTGCCCTGCCCGTCCACCTCCCCATGCACAGGGATTCTGGAGCATTCAAGAACCTTGGGTGCCAGTGGGTGTCCACCTCTGATGAGAAAGTCACACTTTGCTCAACACCTGGTTGTGTCATCTGCCTACATTTCAAGGTAACAGTAGCACAGGTGTTTCAACAGCCACGTTCCCTTTGTTGACTTTGTAAAGCACAGGAGAAGACTGGACACAGGCCTGGTTCTAGAATAGGCCATTTCTTCCATAGCCATTTTGCTTTTAAAGCCAGCCTTCCAGGGATGCCTGAATGGACATAACCACTGCTCACTCCATCAGGAAAAGGAAAGGGCTGTAGCAAACCTGTGAGCTGAGAAAACTGTTCAACACAGGGCTAGTCCCAGCAGCTGGAAGGTGATGCTCATAGCTGTTGGTGTCACCTGCCTTCAGGTATTGTGTCTGCAAATGAGTAGCCCTGGAACCTGGAGAGCTGCCATAAACCCACTCTCTTTGCAAGGGCTCTTTCCCTTGTGTTTTGGTTTTCCCAGCTGCCAAAGCAAACACCATGCAATGGATTGGCCTAAACAATGGGAAATTATTGGCTCACAGTTTTGAGACTACCAAATCAAGGCATCATCAAGGTGATGCTTTCTTCCTGAAGACTGGCTTTCTGAGGCTGGCTGCTGGTGGTCCTTGGCCCCTCTGTCACGTGGCAATTCTCACGGTGGCCTCTCCTGGCCTCTCCCTTCTCTTCTGGATTCCACTGACCTTCAGCTTCTTGCTTTCTGTGGCTCTCTCTGTATATCTGTTTGAATTTCATTCTGCTTACTAAGGACTCAGTAACGGGACTAAGACCCATCCTGATTGGGTTTGGGCCACACCTTAACTGAAGTAACCTCATCAAAAGGTCCTATTTATAAGGGGTCATACCCACAGGTATGGATCAAGTTTAAGAACATGTTTTCTAGGGTACACAGTTCCAAACCACCACACCCTGGAATAAAACATAAAGGAAAGCTTTGAGCCTGCTGTCTGAATTTTTTCCAAGTAACCCTTAGGACTCCTTCAAACACAGTTTGGCAAACCCTGACATCTCTTCTAGCTCAGAGGCTGTGGCATATCAAGATGGCAGGAGCACGTTCTGCCAATGGAATCCCAGACCCCTACCCACTCAGTTGCTCCACTAGCACCAGATAGAGATACTCTCCTTGACTGAGTCAGAAGGATTAAAAGAGACACAAAAGGAAAATAATTTTCTCCAGAACAATTTAGGTTTTCCTGCCCTCTTGGTTACAATCCAGATCACTAGAGCATCCCCACTGTACACACACTGTACTTTGGGAAAAATATTGGGGTCAGATGCTCTGGGTTCAAAGTCCTCAATCTGCCATGACCTTGGATGGAAAACTTACTCAAGTCCTATCTGCTTCAGTTTTCTCCTATGTAAAGTGGAGTTCCTATAATCCCAGAACTGTGGGTTGTATGAGATGAATGAGTTAGCGCGTGTAAAGACCTGAGCCTGGTGCCTGGCAAAGAGAACATGTTTATGGTCACCAATGTCATCATCACTGTCATCTGACCAGATGGGGTTGTTTCAGTCATGTGGGAACCCTTTGCCTCCACAAGGTCTCTCTGAACAACTTTTCCTTAATCGCCGTTCCAACCTGCCCCTTCCCCACATTTCACAGTCCCCAGCACCAAAGAGGAAATCGATACACACATGGTGAACCAAACAGTTTTGGTTAATATGGTGATCTCCAAGGTGCTGTATCCCAATCAAGACCAACAATTTCCTAATATGGTCTCATTCAACAAACCATTGCAACTCTATGGTAAGGAGTGTTCACAAAGTTCCAACACACGTAGTTCCAAAATGAAAAATATAACAATAGTGAATGTCCTCTTTACCTTCCTCTGGTCTACCTAATGATGAGCAATCAATTGGTCTGCTATAATCCTTCCCTACAATTGATCATTATGTTCATCAGAATGTTGACACAATCCAAGATAGTTGTGTTTCAGTGTGGTCCTGAATGAGTTAAGTGAAATAAAGAATATTATCAATATTGTATCAGTCACAGATGAGAAACTACATACCAGGATCAGTGTAATTCATTCTTTGGTTTATGGACACTGAGTCCTCTAGGGACTGTCACAAATCCACTTGATGTTCCTGAGTGTGAGATTTAGCATTTGGGTCTTTGATTTAGCTGAAAGATGTGTAAAAACTCATGCAGTCAGACAACTCCCTACAGGCAATTCATCTGAGTTGGCTTTTACGTAACAGTTATTCCAATCAAGTGTCAGCAGTAACTTAAGCTCCACAACTTGTCTCTGAATTCACATTTCTGAGACATTGGTATGTGGAGGAACAGTGGCAGGGGCAAGAGCCCCTATGGGAGAAGGGAGCTTCTTTCTCTCTTGTTTCTTCAGGAACGCAGGCACTGCCTGGGAAGGACATGTTTTGAGAAGGCAGGAAGGATGCGCTTCTGGTTTCCAAGTGTCCTGAGTGAGGTCCTGAGTGTCCCGCTGCAGGGTCTCATAGTGGAGGTGGGGTGGGAAAGCCATGGGACCATGGGCCCCCAGAGTTGTGGTTGGGGGTTCTGAGAGAGCTCCAGGATCCATGGCTGCTCCTGGCTAGCTCAGCAGGGATGGCCATGAAAATCTGAAGGCCTGTGTCTGGTCAGTTAACCCAGGTGGGAAACACAACACTCAAGTTGATGACCTGATGGATAGCAGTTCTCAGTTCTCCTACTCCAGGATATCTGCTGTTTCCCTTGTCACACCTGTCTCTCTGGCTCTAAGTCTCTCTATAATTTCTCATTACCCATACTAAAAGTGAGGTAGAGAGGGAGGGAGAGGATTGCTTCATTTTAGTGCCTCCGGTGAAAAGAGAATTCATGTGGAATGTTCTGTTGCTTAATTTCAGGGAGCTAAATAAAGCAATGCAATGTCCGGTCTATATGAATGGGCTTCAAATGTCACTGTTATTAACAGATGATGTTTATGGTGGGCTTAGCGAGCCTCAGCACTGGATGAAGAAAGCACTTCCATGAATGATGTATTTAATGCTCACAGCAATCTTGAGAGGAAGGTCCATTTACTATCCCCATTTCATAGGGGTGGAAACTGAGGCTTAGGGTGGTTTATACAGTGCCCAAAGTCATGGCAATGGTGAAGGGGCAGAGCTGGGCTTTAAGGGTCCATCTAACCTTGGAAGCAGTGCTCACAAGCTCCATGCTGGCACACGTTTTTCATGGTGGTGAGCTAGCTGTCTCTCCCATTGCTTGTTGAGGATGTTTGCAGGCTGGTGAAGGGGCAGCATCATCCATGGCCTCAAGCATCTCATAGGGGTGGGCTCCCAGCTTCCTCCTGGTAAGAGACACTTGGGTGGAGTAGCTGTTCTCAAAGTGCCAGAGGGAGAACCTGTGGGATGCTGCCAAGTCAGGAGGTGCCCTGCTGCTTCACTGAATTTCCTCTGCTGAGGTGACTGCTTCCCATCTCTCAGGGAAGCACTGGCTGTGAGAAGCAGAAGTCCATGGAGACAGTGTGAGATATTAGCCATGCAGAAGACAGATGTGAAGAAATTACACAAAAGGCAGTGCAGAAAGATAACAGGAGCTGGGAAACATGAGGGATTGAGGGCCATGGAGGATAGAGTGAAGGTCCAACCCACGTCTAATGGAGGTTCCAGAAGCATAGAATGGAAAGTAAGGGAATGAGGCAATTTTTGAAGAGATAATGGATAAGAGTTTTCCAGCATCAGTGAAAGATGTGAATCCTTAGAATCAAGAATCACAAAGAGTCCCGAGCAGGGTCAACAAAATAAATCCACATCAGTATACCTCATGGTTATAAAAAAGAAAACAGAGAAAAGAAAGTAGCTCAGGTCAAAAGGGTATTCACTGAAGAGACAGAAGGGATTCCCTTACACTGGAGGTGTGGGAATTATAGCTGGGTTTTAGGGGTCCTGGAACCCCATGAGGCAGCTGCTCTGAACTCACCGGCTCATGTCATTGGGTTGCTGCTTCCTCTACAGCTTGTGCTTTCTGCTCCCCACTCTCTCTTGGGACTTGAGGACTCACAGTTTTGGGGATCCTGTGCCTAGAGAGGAAGGTTGGAATGAAAACCAGCAGGAAAGTTCACCTCCATCTCTAGCAGTGGCTCCACCCTCGTTCCTGCCACTGTCTTTGAGCCGGGGGAGATGGGGAGGAAAGGGGCGGGGCCTCAGGGCAGGGGGAGGCCTCCCCTTCCCGTCACACATGTGCTTGGTATAGGATGGCCATGCGAAGCACCCAGCACACGGGGGAGCTCTGTAAAGCCAAGGGAGTGCGTTTATCAAGCTAGGCACGGGCAGCGATGTGCGCTACACGTTCAGTCCTCACCACAGGCTCACAATGGGGGCGGGGGTGGGCGTGTATTTTCACCCCTGTTACACACACATTCAGCACCTTGCTAGAAAGAGGTCATACAGCTGCCAGAATAGGAACCCTGGCTGTCCAGTTCCTGTGTGTTTGCTGAATTTTTTTTCTGATGGAAATAAGGAACTTTCAAAGGCAGGGGGCGCGGTGGACAGAGAAGGGCATACAGATGGCATTTTGGAAAAACAAATGAGTACATTTTAATTTTACATGCATAGAATTCCATTCAGCAGTATTTATGGAGCACCTACTGTGTGTAAAAGCTGCTTGAACCCACCCGGGTGTGCACTTGGCCTAGCTTGCTTGTGGGTTAGCGAGAGGAGGGCCAGTGTTGGGCAGGTTGCAGGGAGCCCCAAAGCCAGCCCTGGATCCGGGGTGCAGTTCTCTCGTCTGCTGGCTGTGGGGAGCCAGGCATGGCTCAGATGCAGTGAATTCCTCGGTCTCCAGTTTTTTAAGAGCTCTGGCTTGAAGCTGTTCCATTTGGGTGGGTTTCTCCCTAGCATTTGGTATGGAATTATTACCAAATGCTAGAGAGGAACCCTGCCAAATGCTGTATATCAGCTAAAACCCAAACTCTTAAACAATGAAATATTTATAATAAAAACAGACCCCAGAGAGGGGCTCAGACGGGGGCGCCCAGCTGGCTGAGATATCCCAAGTCCCTCCTGCCTGCTGGTCCATTTACAGCTGTCAAGGCACAAGGTGCCAGGGTAGGCACCATGAGTACAGTTAGGTGAGGTCTCTCTCAGGAAGAGAGGAGGCGCTGGAGGTCTGCCACTGGTGAAAATGCCCCTTCCCCAACCCCTAAAGACACGGCCCAGCCTTTTCTCCCTGTTGCCAGGAGGAGAGCTCAGCATTCAGCAGGCGCTCAATAAATGCAACTGTCTGCAAGCATGGACACTACCAGCAACGGCAAAACCTCGCCCATCTGGAACTGGCAGAACAAGATCAAGACGGCTGAGTTTTCCAGATAGAGCCATAAATTACTTTCATGTAACATTTCAGATGGAAATATTTCTAGGATGCGGTGCACATTTCCTTTCTTTCTTGCTTGGAGAACGTGGAACACCATTAACCTTTCTGTAATGGCTCCGGGTTGCCTCCATGAACCTCCGAGGCCCAGGGGAAAGTAATGCTGCCCTTGGGGCTCCTGAGGTGTGCAGGGGTGTTTGTTCCTTCAGTCTCCTGGGTTAGTCCCTAGAGATTTGGGGGTTCTTCTCTCAAAAGCAGCCTCCCTGATTATGTGGCTATCTCGGGCAACCCTTCTCTCCCTCCCTAAGTGACCACTTCTAATCTACTGTGGACCAGAAACCTGAACTTCAGGCTTATTAGAATTATGTGTAAAGTGTGCATTCACCTGCTTTGATTGAGCATCAATGGGCCTGAGTTAAGTGCAGAAACTTCTGGTATTGTAGTCACTATTTAGGCCACCAAAACCTTTTTTTTTTTTTTTTTTTTTGCATTTATTCTTCATTTATAGACATATCTTACAACACATTGGTGACAGCTCAGAAAGTAACCATTCTGTTCAGGAAATTCCTGAGAATGTTGGCCACCATCTCTAAATTCCCACTGACACCAGTGTTTGCAACCATTTTCCAAAGAACTGCACTTCCTATGAGCTTAGTCTATTAATAAGAGGCAAAGCATAACGGCTATTATTTTCTCCATTTGGAAGATCAGGAAACTGAGGCCTGGAGAGAGATCAGGGAGGACTGATTATAGAGCTGGGACATACTAGTAGGGGTTGACTCAGTTAGATCCTGAATAAGTCGGGACCCCAGGAGGGGAAAGGCCCACACCCAACGGAGTGTTTGAAGAGACTCTAATGCTGAGACTACTTGATGGAGTTGAGAGAGGTGTGGACAGGGTGGAGAAAACCCAAAAAGGATGGTGAAGCACCCCAACGTGGGGAGCCAATATACCCCTCTCTGCCCTTAGCATAGACCCATGGCTGCAGTGAGCCCAGGGTGGGTGGCTGCATGGCAGGGACTCCCCATGGGGCCCAGGGAAGGAGAGAGCTCCTGGAGCCTGGTGAGAGAGGGAAGTGGGGGAGGGGGCTGCCACAGGATGGGAGGGGGTCCCCAAACTCTCCTTCCTCCAGCCCTCCAGTCTCTTGCTGGTGCCTCCTAATGCTGAACTGAACTCGGAGCCAGAGTAGAGTACAAGCAAGTCCAGGGATGGCGTCCATAGAGGATGGCCTCCCAGGGCCCAGAGTGGGGTGGAGAAGAAGGCAGAGGGAGCCGGTGTGGCATAGGGGAGAATCCCACACACAGCCTGTTGCAGGTGAGGTTGTCCCCTGGCAGCCAGGTTCTGAAGACGTTTTCCTGAAGCACACGCACCCCACCAAGTGGGGTGGCACGGCTGCTAGAGAGCCTGCCAGTGTGCCAATGCCTCCGAGCTCTTGTCTTGTCTCTACCGGTGAGTTGTGGGCTTGTCCTGCTGTAAGGCTTCTAGAGAACAGGTGTGCCTCACTGTTTCTTTTCACTTCCTCCTGGGCGTTGCTCACCTGGAAAGGCACGGCAAGAGTAAGGCAGTGCATTGTAGTGAGAAAAGAGCACCCAGAGACATTCAGGGTTCACCTCTGACTTGCGTATCTCCCCAAAGCCTTGGTTTCTGCACCAGTTGTTGCGAGGTGGGACTGGGAAAGCTGGTGAGGAAGTCCTCAGCTAACTCTTAGGGACTGTGCTGATGAGAGAGGCTGGGGTGGAGGACCCTGAGGCCCGAGGAAGGGTTAGAAGTCAGTCGGGGGGAGCAGAGCCCTTCTTTCCTTTCTCAAAGGGCTGAGATGAAGCCGAGGATGAGACTTGCAGGGCTGCTGAGCCTACCAGCACTGGGCTGTTTGGCACTGATGGGTGGCAGGTGTCAGAACTGGCCAACCCCACCCCAAGGCCAACCCCACCCCAAGGGCTCAGCTCGTGGGGGTCCCTCACAGCGTTGTTCTACACTCTTCTCCACGAACCCCTCCCCCAGATGCTCCCCAAACCTGAATTACGGGTGTTTTGGTAACTTAAAAGATGTGTTAATATGTCTATTGTGCGACATTTAGAAAACGCTGAAATCTATCCAGACTGAGTTAAATTATCCATAATCCCACCATCTAGAATCACCATTAATCTGTAGGTGGATTTCCTCCCAGGCCTTTGTGCTTTCCATAATATATGTAAGTAACAAATTAGTATGGATTATATAGGCATAGAAAAGAGGCTGGAAGAAAATTCACTTATACGTTAATAATAGTGATTGTCCTCTGGTTCATTCAGAGTACAGATTATGGATCATATGCTTCTCTTAAGTGACAGTAGATTTATATATGCATGGATAGGATAGGGATTGTGTTGTAAATAAAGGGGAGGGCAATAGGAAATAGATCTAAATTTTGTTGATTTATATCACTTATGGACCTATTTACAGTTCACCTTCTTACAAAAATTATTTTTGCAACTCATGTAAATGTATGTATTTCCATACTAAAAACATATTTCTCATTTAATCCTCTCAACAGCCCAATGAGGTATATTATTATCTCCATTGTGCAGATGAGGCTCAGGGAAATGAGGTAATTGACTCACGTAAATAAAGTTTTGTACCCTGTGTTTTTTGCTTTTCCCATATACTGTTAAATGAATCAAGTAATTTTGATTAATGCAGTTTCCTAAGTTATAAAACCCTCTTCTTTCACCTAACACTGGCATTATGTAGAACATGGAAATAATATTTCAGGGCACAGTACCAATACCAGGTCATTCATTCATTCATTCACTCCCTCACTCATTCAAGGGCCAGGGACAGAGACCCTGGGATACAGCAGCTCTGTGCTCACTGCTGAGGACAGAGTGGGAACGCCCTGGCTCTGCCCTTGGGGAGCTCCCTGATTTAAGGCCTCTCCAGGACCCCACCTCCACTGTCTTCCTGTCTCCACTGGGTGTGCGCTGTAGGAAGGATGCTGAATCCCTTCCAGGTGGGTCCCTTGCAGGGCCCTCCCACAAACCCTTCTTTCCTCTTGCACGATGTCCACTTCTCCCCCAGATGCTCCAGCAGGCAGCACCTCCAAGGTTGGAGATCCTGAGGGTCCAGAGCCCCTCGCTCCCTTTCTCCTTCCGTAAAGCCGCCTCTCACGGGCCAGTGCCCCCACTCACAATGTCAAGGACTCGGGCTGTTAACTTCAACCTTTACACTTCTGAGCCGTGACTTGTTTCAAGCCTCGCGACGTGAGACGGGATCCTTACAGCTAATCCTAAACCTGTTTCCCTCTGCAATGAGCTTCCGTGATGTCCGTTTGGACATGCTGCAGTTTGTAAGGAAACAGAACACCTTCTGGAACGTGGTGGGAAAGGCCGCGATGGTATCCACCCAGCAAATGCCCCGTCTTGTGCTGGGTTTATCTGGGTGTGCAGCTCTGTAAACTTACTTCGGGGGCACAGCAGGTAATTGGTTCTTTCTCGTCCTCTTACTTTGCTGTGTCACCCTGGGCCTGGCCCTTTAAAATGGTGGAAGCACCTCTTCCATTATCAGAAAATCCTTACATTTTCATAGCACTTGCCATAAAGGCCAGGCAAGTTTTAAAGAGAAAGATCTCAGGGTGTTGACAAGCTGGCCCCTAGTTTAAAAAGTTGCATTCGGCTTCATGGGATGTCCGGGTGGATTTCATGCCAAATGATTTATAGCCTGGGCACTGCAGCCCTAGTGGGAGGCAACTGCTTCTAAAGGCAGTGTTATGGGGATGGGGCATGCAGAGGGATGGATCTGGAACAGGATTTTTTTTTGTTAAGTTCTGGCTACTCTAGAGATTTAACTGGTTAGCGCTGCTGGAAGATTAGGTTTTCCTTACATTAGCAACTGTGTTTCCACCGGTCAACATCAGGAAGGCCAACTTTGTGGTGCATGTATTAAAGATGAATAAGTAATTCATAAAATATCCATCCGTGGCCCGCCAGGCATTCCACAGATATTAGAGAAGAGAGGCAAAGGGCAGAAGTGAGCCCAGATTAAATGTAGCCACAGAATAAAGTTCTCTTTTTAAAACGTGTGATTTGCCAATGCCAATTGCAAAAGAGAAAGGACATCACTCTAGTTGTACACATGAGTTTCTGGATCAGACCAATCAGCCCTGGGATACTAAACTAAATAGCATAGGGATATTTTCAGTCTTATTCTCATTCTTATTTAATGAAACAATACCTCTGAAACATTTACACTTCACTGGAGAATAAGTGAGTGCTTATTCTGTATCAGGCGTGGTTCTCCAAACAAGCCCATAAGACAAGTGTTCCTTTTTCAGATGTGGAGGTTGAGGCACAGAGTGGTTAAGCAACTTGCCTAAGGTCACACAGCTCAAAAGTGGTGGAGCTGGGATTTGAAACCTGATGGTCTTGCCCCAGAGGCTGTGCTCTTAGCCACCATATAGTACTCCTCCCCGCTTCTCTGTTAGAGCAATAGAAAAACTAGCCATCAATGGCAAACATAACTCGGGGAACGAGCAAGGGGAAAGAGAACCTGGGATCCGAGTTCCTGGGTGGGCAGCAGGCTCCTGCCAAGAAAACCTCCCACTAACACAGGCTGGATACTTCCCTCCCCTGGGCACACGGGCCAACCAAGGAGCTAAAGCGCGGAGCTGCAGTCTTTCTTTTGAAGCCAGCTGGTCCTGTTCATGTCCTACTAGGGACTGAGAGAAATCCCTGAGGGTCCTGAGAGCTGAGGGGTGAACCTGGCGGCAACAGGAACTTGCTGAAAACTGCAAAGCACCACCAGAATTAAAATGCAGCAGATGAGATTGCCTGAGGTTTGATACCCTCCCCCTAAAGCCCGAGTGCGTAAATGGGCAAAAGGCAGCAAGAAACATGAGTGGGGGAAGTGCAAGTTGGGGTAACTTTTTAGGAAAGAAAGTTGGCAATGACTACCAGGAGCCTCCAAAACCTCCATACCCAATGACCCAGTAATTTCACCTTGCTCAGCTGAGCCTGAGAAAATGAGCAGAGATGCCAACAAAGGTTTAATCATGAAAAATGCTCCCTTCACTACTTTTAAGAGAACAAAAATTAGAAACAATTTAAATGTTCCAAAATAAGAGATTGTTTAAAAAAATTATGTTGCATCTATTTGATGGAACATTATGTAGCCATAAAATCATGTTTTCAAAGACTATTTAATGACGTGGGGAAATACCGTGTGCTCCAAGGTTAGAGAATAAAAGCAGGACACAAATTGTTTATACACAATGATTCGAAGTTTGTAAAAGAAAAATAGATATGCACAGAAAAATCCTCAGAAGGAAAAAGACTAAAGGCTGACGGGCGAGATGAAGGAAGATATAATTGTCTTCTTTGTGCATGTCTGTTTTCTAAGTTTTCCTCAAAATGCATCAAGGGTTACTTTAAATCAAAGAAAGTAAGCATTAATTTTTTAAAGTTGCAACTAATTTCTAGTGATGGCAGCACATATCAACCAATGCCGTTCATATATTCATTCATTCATTCATTCAGAGTACAGTGCTTAAATCAGTGCCTGGCACTAATTCCTTGATTAGTTCCTGCACATTTCCTAATGCCCTGGGTCTAGCAATGAAGCTGGCTCCAGGTCCAACCTCTAGGATCTCCCAGTTTTGGGTAGGGTGAGGGGCTCCCACAAGCAAAGCCTTAGATGGCAACCCTGAAAGGGCAGTTGTAGCTGAAGGAGGATGGTGGATTGGGACCTTCAGAACCAGAGGAGGGTTGGATAAGCTGGGGGAGGACATAACCACTTCTCAAATGCTCACCCAAATGGTCAGATCTGTCCTCCATCACCAATGTAGGGCCATGCCTGCCTTCCCACCCCCTCAGGTGCTAGACCCCCAGTCTCTGCCCTGCCAGTGCACCTCCCCATGCACAGGGATTCTGGAGCATTCAAGAACCTTGGGTGCCAGTGTAGACACAGCCTCTATGGCCATGGTGGGAGCTCAGGGGGCATTCACTATATCCCCTGAGATGCCCTCTCACCTCCCTTCCATGGCATCATCTGATTCAACTTTGGTTCCCCTGTGGAGCCCAGTACCACTTTCCACCCCCAGCCCTTCCTCCCCACAAATCCTCAAGTCTTTCCTTTCCAGTTCCCCAAGACATGAGACTCAGTTCCGCTCTGTAAAGAAGTCCCCATAGTGGTGACACTTCCAGGCCTGTGGGACCCTACCCCCAACCCCTCTGGCCCACCTCCCAGCCTGAGTTCCCTGGGCTGTGTTCTGGGCAGGTCCACAGGAGACTTACTCCGGCAGGTGGTTCCGCATCAGATATTGGGCTCTCAGATATTGGCCTAAGTCACCAGACTTTTCTTTTGCCTTAACTTTCCTGTTATTTTCATTTGCTTCCCAGTTGCTTCCCCTTAGAGAAAGGCTGCTTGGAAGGTGCTAAAGCTCAGTATCTACCCAGGTGAACATCCCCCTGGGGATCGTTCCCGATGAGTTTGCCAGGCCACATGGGCCAGGTCCCATCTCTGAGTCAAACGCTGGCTGATAACATTTTCTGAAAAACAATGTTTTCCCAATATTTAGTCTCTTTTGTTTCTAGTGACAAACACAATTGGCACTTCTTCTGAAGGTAAAGATCGGGGCTGAAAGTTGGAACTTGGGAAACACGGGGTCAGGCGTTGGCTGCATTCCATGGACACATGGTATGCAAGGGGAATATTAAAGCCAGAAACATCTTAAGAAAACTACCTCCTGGATTGGCACCAGCAGTCACCCTTCAAAACCTGATGTGTTGTTGCCCTTTGTAGTCTCAAAAGCCCCCCAAGTTTATACTATTTGACACCCTCTGTGCAGACAAATGCAGCCCAGTTCACAGTCTAGCCAGAAAGTCACCAGCTTCATGGCTTTTGCCCCAAAATCTAACTCAAAACTGACGACAGCCATTGCAGACAATGGCAAGGCCCAGAATTGACGCTTTGATTTCCGTCTGGAACATTCCAGCTCCCCAGACTTGCAAAGAAGCAGGAATGCAGAGTTGTAATTGTATCTAATAGTGCTCAGCACATTCTCTTGGCCTTTGATTACCTTATAAAAAGACATCATGAAGACATCCAGGTTGGCCCTGCTTTAAAATACAAGACGGATGTAGGAAAATTAGAATTATAAATAAATTGCCATTAACTTGTTATTTCAGAACATGACTATTCACTTTACAAAAGACATTGTCTGTTGAACTGCCTTAAATAACCAGCTCTCACAGTGCAGTAAATCAGATTCAATTTACGAAAATCCAATTTACAAACATCTTTTCTGGAACAGAGCTATTACGCAAAGCAAGGCACACCTGTAGCTCTAAGGCCACTCTGACTTTTGGGAGATCTCCCATGGTCATGGTCTTCTTGAGAACTCTGGCAAGTTCTTAGGCTGCTTTGCATTTTGGGCCCCTAACTCCAGCCTTGTTTTTGAGCCTTGGTCCCTGGCCCCTGTACTTTTCAGTGCTAAGAGTACTGGGACTCGTCTGGTGGCAGGTGACAGAAAACCCAAAGCAACTCAGTTAACAAATTTATCACCTTACAAAAGCAAAACGTGCCTAAGCTGAGCCATCAACTTCAAGTGTGGCTGGGCTGGGACAAGGCTAACACATAAAATCCAAGATTCACTCTGATTGGACCATCTAGGTCACATGACTCTCCTAAAACCCAATCACAGTGTCCAGAGAGATGTGATGCACTGATTGGCTGGGGCCTGAGACAAGGGTGCCCCTCTGATGAGCTCAGGGTGGAAGAGGGAAAGCAGCAGCTATCGCTGGAAAAAGGGGGCAGGCTCTGGGGGCGACAAATGCTACTATGCTGACTTCCAGCATCCTCCCTCCATTGGAAAAGCCAAAAGTGTATTGCCTTTTTTGGAACTTGTCTGATGGCAGCACTCTGGGTCCTTAAAGGGTGTGCTTGACAGTGACACGAACAGATATCTGCACGCCAATGTTCATAGCAGCATTATTCACAATTGCCAAGAGATGGAAACAACCCAAATGTCCTTCAACAGATGAGTGGATAAATAAAATGTGGTATATACACACGATGGAATAGTACGCGGCAGTAAGAAGGAACGATCTCATGAAACATATGACAACATGGATGAACCTTGAAGACATAATGCTGAGCGAAATAAGCCAGGCACAAAAAGAGAAATATTATATGCTACCACTAATGTGAACTTTGAAAAATGTAAAACAAATGGTTTATAATGTAGAACTTAGGGGAACTAGCGATAGAGAGTAATTAAGGAAGGGGGAACAATAATCCAAGAAGAACAGATAAGCTATCGTGGGTAAATTTAACATTCTGGGAATGCCCAGGAATGACTATGGTCTGTTAATTTCTGATGGGTATAGTAGGAACAAGTTCACAGAAATGTTGCTATATTAGGTTACTTTCTTGGGGTAGAGTAGGAACATGTTGGAAGTAAAGTAGTTAGCTTAGGTTAGTTGTCTTTTTCTTACTCCCTTGTTATGGTTCTTTGAGATGTTCCTTTATTGTATGTTCTTTTAAATTTTTTTATTTTTTTTAATTTTTCATACAGTTGATTTTAAAAAAAAAAGTTAAAAAAAAAAAAAGGGTGTGCTTGAACCTGGTGATGGAGGAGGTAAAGCCTTAGCCTTAGGGTGTTTCCATGGCCAGGAACCAAATAGCTTGCTGCAGAATGGCCAAGTAGGTAAGCTTGTCCCCCAATTTCTTCTTTTGAAGATATTCTCTAATTTTTTCTGAAATTGTTCTGTTTTTGGCTTTGCTTTTATAAAATTAATTTAAAAACTTTTTACAAACACTCCATTTTGTTCTTATTCGTCCACCTATAGAGACCCCACCTCTGAACCCTGCTTTCAGGGGGATCTTTGAAAGCTTAGTCACCCCGAGAAGTCTGAGGAGGCTGCTCTTCAGCCCCCCTGGGGAGAGTCACGGCCTCAGCAGACAAAAACCTTTATCAGAGGGAAGGAGGCCTCATCATTGAAGCGCAGGCTGCCTTCCCCTGAGAAAAGGGGAGCCACCTAGTTGGAGGAGGTGGCTTTCTGGGCCACCTGAAAGTGAGACACAGATGGGACCTCAAAGACATCTAGACCAACTCCCCACCTAACATGTTGGACCCTCTGTAGATCTCCAGCATCTTTCCTCTGCTTGAACAGCCTGGAGGTGACCATCGCTTTCCTAGAACCACCACTCCAGGTGATCAAAGGGGTTTCACAGACCCCTGGAGGTTACCTTGTTACAGATGCAGAAACATGTCCACGCTGGGGCGGGCTTGGTACCTCTGCTCGCAAGTGTCCCCTGGCCGACTTCTCCACTTCCAAGCCAAAATGGCCCTCCTGGGGTGCCTTCCCCAGTGCTTTGCTCTTTTGGTCAGAGGCAATGGCTATCTCAATGATTAGTTTTTAACCTGTTGATACTGTGGTGGAGCAGAAGTATGAGGAGCTGAGGAGAATGAGGGGAAAAGAAGAGCAATAATGGAAGCAAAAATAAAATGAGGGCTGCTGCCACAGGAAGTGCAGCTACAAATTTGGTAACATCTTATGGATCACTGCCACTTTTGAAAATCTACAGGGAGACCAGAACAAATCCATGGGTCTGAGAAGTATTACTTTGAAAGTAGTCACCTTGAGAGGCCAGGCAGGCATAGTAGGTGTTGATATGGCTCCAAACACTGTGCAGCTCCTCCCTCCCTGCCAAGCCTTGCTCCTGAGCTGGGCTAGATGTCACCAGGGGCCTCTCCACTGGGTCTTTACTCCCAGCTACCATCCACCCGATTCATCAGCCCAGGCTGCCGAGGGCTTTCATCAGCCTCAAGAAATCAAAGGGCTAAAGCTACTTGGAAAAAGACATGCAGGTATGGATGACCCTGCCCAGAGAGAGTTCCCTGGGCCCTGGGTGGCTGGCCAGAGAGAGGGCAGTGAGGATTGGAGTACACAGGAGTCCTGCAGGCGGGAGAGAGTGGGTCCTTGGGACCCTCTGCATCACAACTAGCCCCAGGGTTCCAGCTCCGGCCAGGCTGGGGCAGGGGCAGTGAGAAATACTCCAGAGTTTCAGAAGGAGGACCAGAGGACTGGGGGAGGGGTGGGGAGGTGAGCGAGGGGCTGGGAGGGAGGGGTGGTGGGGTTGGGTGCAGCAGGTCCGAAGTAGGGGAGAGGGGGTGGGGCAGCCGAGGCATCCTGGGCAAGGGGAAAGGATCGGAGAACCACAAAGTATGGCAGTGGCTGCAAAACCCACGGGGAAGGTGGGGTTTTGCCAATGGGAGGAATCAATGGGGGAACTTCCCAGCTTTAGTGGGACGCAGGTAGGCGTCAAGTTCCGACCTCTAGAGGACGCCAGGCCTCGACACACTGTCGGTGCCTTCGACCCGCTTCCGCCACCCCGACTCCCACCTCAATAAGCACCGCCCGGGTAGATCTCCCCGCGCCGCCCCGCGCCGCCCCGCGGCAGCCTGCGCGGGTCCTCGGGGAACGCAGAGCGCACGGGCGCCGACAGGGGGCGCCGGCGACCCCCGCATCTTCCCCGCGGGGTCTGCCCGCCGGGCTCAGGCAGTGGGGCGCGGCCTCCGGGTCGTGGGCAGTCGTCTATCGGCCTGCCCCAGCCCGCGGGGCCACACTGAAACCCGGCCGCCCCTGAGAGGCCGTGCGCTCCAGCCAAGACCCGCAGGCCTGCCGGAGCGCGGCCCTCGCCGAGACGCATGGCCTCGGAGGCCCGCGGTCTCTTCGGGCCTCTCGGTCTGGCAGGGGCGCCCCGGGCCTGGCAGCTGCAGCCCGGGTCCAGCCCTTCGGAGCTGAGCCGGGGACCCCAGGGCAAGGCCAGGACGCGCGGCCCGACTCTGTGCCTCCCACGGCCCAGGCGGGGCCGGCGGCTCGAGGGTTAAAAGGCAACCACCACCCCCATTCTCCCGGGGAGAAAGTGCCTTTTCTCCAAGTCCATATGGCCACTTCCTTTCGACCTGCTCGGCCCTGCTCGCCTCTTTGTCCGAGCTGTCACTTATAAAGAATCACTTGACTTACAATAACAGGTTCAAAAGACGACAGAGTATAATCAGTTGATCCACGAAGAATTGAAATAAAGAACACCCCACTGCTTCAGCTATCATTCCCATAGAGATAGTGATATCATTGATGTGATTGCGATGCTAATTTCTATACAAGAAAAAAAAAAACAACTTGTATTTTGGAATTTGTTCAAAGAGCATTTCAGACACATAGGATTGGAAAGTGTGGAGTGAATTCCCAAACTTTTTGGGGTAGGCAGAGAGGATTTTTAAAAATTCGCTGGAGATATTGGGCAGACTAAGAATTTCACAGAACTCGCTTGTTGGGGGTAAATCGATTCTTTTCCAGAGCCTGAAACTCATGGAGATATAGAGATATAGAGATAGAGATAGAGATAGAGATGGAGAGAGAGACAGAGAGAGAGAGAGAGAGAGAGAGAGAGAGAGAGAGAGAGAGAGAGAGAGAGAGAGAGAGAGAGATATTGAGATTGAGATTGATTTCATTTCGGGTAGAGTTCTAAGATGCGGGCAGCGGTAATCAGGCCAGGTACCCACAGATGGTGCGGGTACCGGGAACCACCGGTAACATCGGTAGGAAGGGACCAAGGCCGGTGCCCCGGGCAGCTGCGTCGCGTTGGTTCTCGGGTCCCCGGCCCCGGCCCGCTCCCGGTTCGCTCCTCCCTGCGCGAAGTTTTCTGCCTCGCGTCCCACTCTTGGACCGTTTGTTTGTAACTGAGCGGCTCCTTCCGCCGGAGGAGGGGTGGTGATGGGGCGGCTGTGGCTTGCTTTTTCTGTATCTTCGCTTTTTATGTATGGTGGTGCCCTGGTTTAAAACCCGCCAGGCAGTCATCTTGAGGGAACGCAGCTCGGGCAAACTGGAAGGACTCTTACCTGAATCAATGTGTCCCTGTGGCTCAGCGTTTTGAATAATCAATCTGTCTCCATTGCTTCTTAATCAAGCACAACACAGGCCTCTCTCTCTCTCTTCCCCCCTCCTTCTCTCCCTCTCTCTTTCCTTCCCTCCCTCTCTATCTCCTTCTTTATTTGTCAACTCTTTTGGATTCTGCCTTTCTGCTATTAACATGTCCCAGTGTCACATGCGAGCCTTTTCTATAAAACAAGCTCCTCATTGGTGTATCTGGATACTTCTTTTATTATTACTATTACTGAATCTTTTTTCCCATAATGACACCAGGATCATTATATAATCCCATAACAAAGAGGCTTTTGAGGCACCAGCTTTTGTCAACTCTAGGACAGAGAATCCATAATTGCATTATTCAGCCTTTCCCCCCCCCTTCTTCCCCCTCCTCCTTGCTGCACAGAAACCCAACCTCCCGGCCCCCTCACCTCCCCACCTGGTCACCTCGGCTTATATTATTTACTGAAACGTTTGCCTTGAGGACCAGCCCTGCAAAGTTGCCTTTTCAAAACTTATTTTGTTTGATAATTAAGTCTTGGAGCCCACCGCGTGGTGATTATTCCGGACCCATAAGGCACAGAACCTGCGTGACGTTTTTCTCGAAGTTTAATTACCGTATGCTAATTTCCTTGCCTACTACGTGATTAATTAAAATCATATTTTCATAATCATTTGGCACTAGTATTGTTTTAGAATCATCATGATCTTCTAAATAGTGTCTGTAAATAAAGTCGCCTCTAATGGCAGGCGCGGGAGGCGAGGCTGAGAACCTCTCCGTGTTTGTATCGCGGCGATTGGCAACATAACTGCCTTATTTACATTAAATACGCCACAAGGTTACAGCGCGGATCAACGTCATTTGATCGCTGATGACTCCCTTAAACGCCCGGGCTGTGACTGATTCTCCGCGTCCCGCTGTCCACAGAGATTCACCCGGGAGTTTTTTTTTTCCCCCCCAGAAAAGAAACAGACTTTAAATAGTTTCAGGAGCAGGTAAGAATTACGCTTTTTCCTCTCCCCGTTTCGGTCTCTCTCTTCTCTCCCTCCGTGGCAATCTCTCTCTTCCTCTCGGCTGGATAAAAAATTCTTTAGTCAAAGGCAGGAATGCAAAGTAGTGACAGGCGAAGGGGCTGATATATGTCTCGGTAACGAGTCTGACAATCAGAATGTAGCTCTTGGAGAATAGATAGATTTTAATAAGTGTGTTTACATGAGCTCAAGGTCAGAAGCAAGCTGCGCTGTGTTAAATGGTTTCTTAGTTGCTAGACAGAGAGAAAAAATGGACGATCACACACCATTCTTTGTAGATTATTATATCAAGGGTTCAGTCTCTGGCTCATCAAAGCTAAATGCCGCAAGACCTATCTAGTTGCTGTGAATTATGCCAGGGCGACAATGGAGAGCGTTTTTAATGGTACAATGCATTTCACCTACCAGATAGGGGGAGGCCGAGCCGGGGACGGGGCTGGCTGTTGGGGCTGGGTGATGAGTATCAATGAACGGGGCGATTCTGAAAAGAGGCAGATGAAAATCGAGCCCGCCCTGCCCCGACTGGGCTGGGAACAGTTCGCAGGGCTCTGCCGAGTGGGCGAGCGAGGCGCGCGAGCAGGGCGCCCGTCCCCCCTCAGCCCCGGAAAATGATCAAGTCAATCATGTGGACATGTTTCATTATTCATTGAACACAATCTTTTACAACGCTCCGTTTACGTGCCCGAGTTTGCCCCCGACGCCCGCGTTTCAGTGTTTAAGGTAAGGAAAACAAAGGTGGGGGTGGGGGGGAGGATCGCGGGGCGCGGCGCGGTGCGGGTGGAGGGGGGTCGCCGGGGGGCGCGGCGGGCGGGAGGGCGGCCCCGGCGTCCGGGAGGTGGCAAAGTGAGTTTGGACTCTTGGCATGGCCCCCCATCCTCTCCCCCTCCCCATCTCGGCGAGGCCTGCCGCCGGGTTCCTTCTCGCCCCATCGCGATTAAAAAATACGGCCTAATTAAATATCCGTGGCTATGACGTTGGCGAGAGATGCTGTCAGCGGGGGGAGAAAAAAAAAAAAAAGAGGAGGAAAACCGAGAAAGCGGCGGCGGCCGGGCATCGAATGGCGCTAGAGAACTTCGGCGGCGAGCGGGCCCAGCGCCCGGCCGCCGCCTCCCCGCCCGCGGTCCCGGGACCGTTACTTTGGAAAGGAGTCGCGGGGCTTCGCGGCCGGCGCGCAGCAGGAGCCGACACCCTGCTCCCTGCTCCTGGGCCCGGTGCGGCCCCCGCTCGCCGCCCGCTCTCGGGCAGGGGAAACTTTCAGAGCCGGCTGGGGGAGGCGCCCGGGGGGTGGGAGTGGGACGCGTCCGGGCGGGGGTGAGGGGAGAGGCTGGGGCCGCGCAAACTTCTGCCTAAGTGACTTTCCCCATTTTCTCTTCTGCCGGGGACGCGGGCTCCCCGCGCCCCCTCTTTCTCCCTTCGCAGCTCGCTGCGGGTTGCCGGCCCCGCCGCTGGGGAGAGAGAGGGTAATTTGTAACCGTTTTTTTTCTTACTCAAAGTTAGCTGATGCTTACAGTGTGCCAAACTTGCAGGCGCCCGGGGCCGCTGAGCCCTGCCATTTTGTGTTTCCATCGGCCTCCTGTGCGCCGGGAGCCCGGCGAGGCCGAGGCCCGGGACTCGCGGGGTCGCGGCGCGGGGGCCCGATCCCGCGACCTCAGTCCAGGCCCGGCGCGGGCCAGCGCAGGCGGTGCCCGTAGCAGCTGCCTCGGGCAGCCCGGCCCTGGGGCCACGCCGGGGGCCAAAGATTAAGGAAGAAAACAAAACAAAACACAAAGTAACAGGTTATGGAGGGAACCAAGGCGACCAGCCAGGGCTGGAGAACTGAGGCCAATCAGAGCGAGGAAGTGCGGGCGCGGGGCTCTGGAAGGCGGAGGGTACGGCGGGGATGCGGGGAGGGGTTCGGGGGCAGCTGCGAAGAGTACATTCAGGGGGCCGCACCCCCTAGCCCAGATGTATGACTGCGGCGAGAATGAGCTTTGCTGATAAACCTTTTTGTTTGATTCAAGACATTATTTTTCGAAGATGAAGAATAGAGAAAAACAGTCGTAGGCGGGACTCGGGATGTATTTTAGGCAAAAAAAAAGGGGGGGGGGGGCTTTTCTTTGATGATGAGTAGGGAAGTGTCCAGATCTCGACGCGCCCATCTGTTGCAATTTTGCAAACAATTTAAAATATAGCTATCTCTATATGGATGGACGTATGCGAAGTGAGGGAAGGTGGAAAAAGGAGAGAAAGGGGATGTGGGGGCAGAGGGAGCGCTCTGTCCCGCTCCCTGGAACTCTTCGGAGCAAACTCCCGCAGGGGTTTCCTTGGGGACAGGTGGAAAGTTACGTGCCCCCCCTCCGTTTTTCACTGTTGCATTGTGAGTCGTTCCTCCTGTCCGCCTCTTGGTGAACATGCACACCGTTCCCGAGTTCCGCGCAGGACGGCGATTAGCGTCCGTGCAGGGGGATGCAGGACAGTGGGCGGGGGCTGGGCCCGGGGAGGGCGCGGGCAGGGGCGCAGCCCCGGGCTCCGGCCGCAGCGGAGTCGGGTTTGTGGGCCGGATATTGTTATGTCTACCCCGTGCCTCGGAGGAGACGCGATTTGCCAGTCACCTTCATTTTCACTTTAGCGGCAAAGACGGCGGCTGCGCGGCGTCCCGGGCTAGGGCGCGGGGTGCGGGGGGCGCGCGCCGGGCGGGCAGCGGCAGGGGCGAGCGGGACCGGCGGGAGAGCGCGCGGGGCCAGCCGCGGTTCCCCCGCGCCTTCCCTGGCCGCGGCCGCCATGCAGTTTAGCTGCACTCCGACAGGGGCCGCGTTTGCTGAGCGCAGCCGGCCGCCCGGCAGCCGGGCCGGTGTAGACGCGGGGAGGGGGCAGGCGGGGCGGGCGGGATGGGCGGGGAGGGGCGCGGGAAGCGAGCGTGGCCGGAGCGCGCGCCGCCCCCGCCTCCGGCGTCCCCGGGTCCCCGCGGCCTGGCCTTGGCGTCCCCTCCCCCAACCAGGGCGTAGGTGAACTTGGGGTGGGTGTGTGTGTGTGGGGGGGGGGGGCGGGGAGGATAGCCCGGGAACGCACTGTTGCCTTTCCTAGTTTGATATTAGTAACCGGTTTTTTTACTTTAAGACCGGCTTTGCTCACTGCTGGGGCGGGGGGGGGGGGTGGAATCTTTTCCCATCACTCACATCTTTGTTCATTGTTCACTGAGTGGAAGGCAGGCGACTTAAAGGAACGAAAGAAGAGGGAACGGGGGGAGAGAGGAGAAAGAGGGGGGCAGAGGAGGGAAGGACAAGCGCCGTGGGGGAGAGCGCCCCCTCCCCGCCGGGTCGGGCTTGATGGGGAAACCGTAAACCCGCGCGCGGAGGGTCGCGGGGAAAGTGGACATTACCGCTTTAATTAACTTCGAGATGCTCCGGCGGCGGGACCTGGCGTAGCGGTGACGCGCCCCCATAAATCTGCCCGGCCGGGGCTGCTCGGAGAACTCGTACAGTAGCGCCGCCAGACCCAACGCGCGCCACCCAGCCCGGAGCCTATTTGCATAATTGGATTTTTTTTTTTTTTTTTTTTTTTGGTGCCTCCTTCCTCCCTGAAACTTGTTTGAAAACCCCAGCGAAAACCGCGACGATCTGCACGCTCCAAACCGAGTGCCAAGTAAGTGCCCTGCGGTGGCCTCGGCGCGCCCGGAGCTGAGAGCGCAAAGCCCGCGAGCGAGGTGCCGGGGCCGCGCGCTGCCGCCGGCCTCCGGGGAGGGCTGCTCGCCGCCGGGCTGCCTGCAGACGCGGGCTCCCGGGCTGCCCGGCCGGCTGCTGGCAGAACTTTTTATTCCTCTGTCTCCCGACTTTGCGGGCCAGGTGAGGTGTTTGGGTCACGCATGTGTACCTGTGGCGAGACGGGAGGCGATCGTGGGGGCGCGGTGGAGTCGGGCATCGCGGGTCCCGGGCAAGCAGTCGGTCGCCGCCGCCGCGTTGGAGGGCAGAGCTGCGAGCGAGCGAGCGCCGCTGGCTCTTCCTCGCCGCGCCGCGGATGCAGCTCGTCGCCAAATGCGTCCCCCATTATTCTAAGGTTTGTGTCTCTGGCTGCGTATGTGTGTGTGTGTGTGACCGGCTGTGCTTTAAAAAGAAAGAAAGAAAAACAAACAAAACAAGAGCGGAAAGGGCTTCTCCCTTAGCGTGCCTCTCTTCCCCCTAGCATCCTCTATTTCCCGTGCTCAAAGGAGAGACTGCAAAGCCTGTTTGCTAAAGAGATTGACCAAGAGATTGACAAGTCTGTTGGAAAAGCCATAAATTATATACCCAAAGTGTAGTTGCAAGCATAAAACACCCGCAGTTGCTGGAGAGGGAAAGTGGTTTTATAGTATCTCAATTTTTTATTAAAAACACATTATTATTATTTACAGTGTTCAGAACATTAGGGAGAAAGTCGATTTGCTTGGGGGAAAAGAGTAACTCTAGTTCCTGTGGGCTGGGGGCCTGGGGAACTTGCTGGGTGTGTGTGTGGGGAGGGGGGGGGGCAGCATGCTGCCTGGAAGGGGCACTCAGTGTTCTGCTTGGGGAGTCACAGGGGGGTGCCCCAGGCAGCCCTCTGGCCTCTGCTCAGGGACAGCCCAGGGCTTCGGCCTGCAGGCTGCTTTAGTTATGATGTCATTCTGATAGCTGAGTGCAAATGTCTCCTGATTCCACCATTAACCGCCTGGCTGATTTGCTTGGTAATGATAGCACTGACATCCAGCTTCTTGACAAATGCAGGCCCACCGAGCCCTAGGAATTAACTTTTCCCCCCATGGAGGAGAGAATGAGCTGCCAGCCTCAGCATGGGACAGCTGGTTTAGACACTGACGTGGGTAACAGGTCCCTGTCCTATGGGACCCCTGTTTTTCCAGAGTTTGGGAAACTTTTGGAAGGCTTTGATTCCCATAATGCCCCTAATCTGCTAAAACTTGAACCCAGTTGTGACCAGCATAGACTTTTGGATCTGATGGATATTTGGGACCCCGAATCTCTCCATGGGCTTGGCTTTGGCCTCCTCTCTCCATCCCTTAACTGTGACTTTATGTTAGTATCATGGCAAGTAAACGGGATTTAGTGCTGATTTTTAAATAGTGTACAATGATTTAAGATTTCTTTTAATTTATTGTTACAATGAAATTTGCATAAATGTGATGAAAATGAACTTAACATCTGGGCATACGAAAAAAGGTTAGTGCCTCATATGTCATCTGCAGAGAAAGTCTCTAAAATGCTTTCACCCTAAACTGGACTCCGAAACAGTTCCTGGAGACATAAATGGTAATTATGGAAAACCTGGAGAAAAGGCTTTCAATACATTTGCATTCTCTTGGACCACTGCTCTGAAAACCCATCTCGTTCTGTGCCTGGAGTGCTACACTTCTGAGCAGGCTGGAGATCCTCACAACTCAGCAACTTAGCTGCTGGCCGGGGCTGATTCCCCAGGAGATTCAGGGAAGGTGGGGCGCGACAGTCACGCCGCTCTGGTGCAGGCCAGAAGCCAATCTCCCCCATAACACGGAGGGAGCGGCCCAGGAGGTGCAGCCCCGCTAACCGCATCCGCTCGTCTAGACCCGAAGGCAGTGCTGAGATGTGGAATCGTTGCCTGCTCAGCTCCCAGAAAGCTGACCGATCCGGTCATCTAGCCTGCCTTAGGTGACCAAAGAAATTCCCATCAGCTCAGACCTATAAAAATCACAAGCCCATTCAAACGAACTCCATCTTACTTTTTGAGCAACACAAGCTTATCTCTGGTGTAAGGAAATCAGAGTTAAACAGCCTTCTCCAAACGTGGTTGCCTTTTGCTCAAAAGTTGGCTATGAATGGCACAGGTGTTTTTAAAGTGCCTTGAATGGAGAAAAAAAGAGGCAGCAATATTGCTCATGAGAATATAGATGAACTTTTTTTTTTATTTTGAAGAAGTGTATCATAAAGGAAGAAAGCAAATAGATTTATTTTTCCAGTTTGAATGAGGACAATTACAGCTTTTTACCATCTTTGGATTTCGAGTTTTTAATAAGCCTTTTAAGTAAGCTGAAATATCAGCTTGCATTTTGTTCTCAACATTATTTAAAGTGAGACTTGATACAAGTTTAAAAACAGAAGTGAGTTTTCTGCAGGTCAGCTTTTGTGTTTGCCAAGGACGAAGCCCCCCCCCACCCCCCACAGCACCTCTGATGGGACCTAGAGCTCTGCTTGGGGTGGCCTCCCCCCATCTCCAGGTGAGGGTTTAGATCTGGCCTAGAAGGACCCTGGTGTCCAGGGGGTGTGGTGCCATCTCTCGGACTGTCAAGGCTGGATTTTGGAGCCCAGAAGCCAGGCCCAAGTTCATGCACTTTGGTGAGACTCCCCTGGATTAGTAGGGGCTTGGGAACCAGGGGCTTGCCTTTGGAAGCCACACCTGTCCTTGCCCACCTGCAGGGGGCACCGTGGAGGGTAAGGCCAAAGGACTGGAGGCTCCGGCACGGGCTGGGGAGAGGTGGGGAGTGGAGGGGTCTGTGGCTGGTGGGAGCCGCCCGGATGGGATGTTTTATGTAGTACCTGGTTGGGAGTTGTTGGGATAGAGGCCTTTGGCCAAGCATGCGGACTGGTTGGGCCACCATGATGTCCCCCTTGGTGTCACTGAGCACCCTTAGAGTGGGGAGCGGGGGAGGCACGTGGTCAGACTGAGCAAAGCCGGGGAAGGGCTCCCTTGGGGTCTCAGGCGGCGACGCTGGGGTGTGTGTGTGTGCTGGGAGGGTGTCGCCTGCCGGAAGCCTCCATTCCGAGATGATTGTCTTTCATGCACAATCCCACTACCCAGGATGGATTTGTGAGTTTGTGAGTGTGCGTGGGTGGGAGAAAGGTCAGTACTGAAATCAGCTGAAGGAATCAGAAACTGGGGTGGGAGGTATTGGGGGATATACCCTCAGGACGTGGGTCCTGGAGAACACAGGGTGCTTCTCCTGGATCCTCTTTTTCCTCAAATGAAGAGAGACGTGGATGGAACCCACCTCAGGAGGGAGCGCTGCTCAGCATGCCACTTGGCTTGGACTGCAGCAGGGCCTGGGGTGGAGGTAGCGTCCACCCTGGCCAGTTAATGCCCCCACAGGCTTCTGTGGACTGTCCCCAGGGCCTTCATTGTACAGGGGTGAGGGCTGGTTTTAGCTGGCTTCTGTTGGTTCCTTGAGCGCCCACCGCCACCCAACTTTCACTTTTAAAAGTCAGTGTAGAGCATTGGAGCATTTGGCTTTTCACAGCCTGTGAGCCTGTGAGACCAGAGGCAAGGCTGAGATTAGGGTCTCTGGTGGAGCCCATCAGTCTGGCCCAAGCATCGTCTCTCTAGACCAGGGGTTCTCAATGGCAGCACAATTTGGACCCGAGATAATTCTTTATTTTGGGGAGCCATCCTGTGCGTTGTAGGATATTTAGCAGCGTCCTAGCCTTTACCCACTAGATGCCAGTAGCACCTCCCAATCGTAATGATCAGAGATGGCTCCAGATGTTGCCAAATGTCCCCCCACCCGGGGCGGGGGGCGGTCAGGTTCATTTCATTTCCTGCACTGCGCACGTGCCAGGCCTTGCCCTGGCCATCTTGAGTGGGTGGGGAGCTCTACTTCTGACCCAGCCTCAGGGAGCATCCAGGATTGTGGGGAAACAGATGTGCCCCAGTGCCAGGAGGAGGGACCCTCTGGGGTCTGAGAGGTTGGACAGCTCCCACAGTGCAAGGATATGTGGCTGGGGGGGGGGGCAGAGCTGGAGCCCACCTCTGACTGTGTCATATCAGTTACACCCTGAAAACAGCCCCTGTGGGCTCGAGCTGGGTTTCTGGGCCCTGTGGCTGGGACATGGCAAATGAAGGAGGAGGAAGTGGTAGTTCTTAGGCTGAGGTTGAAGGCCATGCGCCCTGCTGGCTGGCTGATAATAGTGGTTTTCTCTGAGTGCTTGCTATATGGGGGCATGGCTCTAGGGTGGGCCTGACTATCTTTTCGTCTCTATGACCTCCCCTTGAGGGTAGGTACTATATTTATCCCAAATTTCAGAAAGGGAAACTGAGGCACGGAGAGGGGTGGGTGTTGGGTCTAGGATTAGGACCTGTTCAGTTTGCCTGCAGGGTTTGCACCCTTGACTCCTCTGCTGCCACAGACCATTTCACCTGACCCCGAGCTTGGCCGTCTCTCCTAGGGGCAGGCTCACAGCAAAACCCCTGGGATTTTGACACTGACCCTTGCAGCACCCACATCATCCTGACTTTAAGGCTCGGGGGCTGCTATCTTGCAGGTAGAGAAAGGTCCTGGCAGGCAAAGCAAACCGTCTTTGTGATGAACGGGAGCCTCCAGGTGGGTGGTGATAGGAAGGTAATGCTCAGAGAAGGTGTTAAGAAATGCGGGAAGGGCTGTCCCCATCCTCTGCCTACCTGTTCTTAGTCTGTGGCTTTACAATGAGAAAATTAAGTGCCTTTTTGACGCAGGAAAAATGATCACCGTAGGCTTGAGCTGACATTAACCTGAAAGTTTTCTATCAAGGCATTACTAGCTCTGATTTCCTGAACCGTGTTTAGTCGAGTCTTCGAATTACCAAGGTGGGCTGGTCTCCTGGGACTGGGTTCTCAGCCCTGCCTTCTCCCTGCTGGTTCTTGAGCGCAGGTGTTGTTCTCGCCTCTCTCCATCGCCTCATAGCTCATCTTACGCTTTCCATCCATTTGGGACCATTGGACATTTGGCAGGTTTTTAGCCTAATTCTATGGTTGCTTCGTTACCAAATTCCACACGCACACACTGTGCACACATGAAGCATGGAGTAGCGCAATTTAGTTGTAAAAGTCAACCCCTAGATTCTCTAAAATTGAGATAAATCACAGAAATGCTCATTCTGTCTTAACGATAATGAGGTTCCCACTTGCACGCCTGAGGTTCCCACATAATTCCCGCAGATTTGAATGGGATTTTGGTTCATGGAAGGGCTGGAGTGTAGGGTCCTCGAGGGTTTGCATTAATTCAGGGAATGCTTGTGCCTGCAGTTTCCATGGGGAGGAGGGGAAGGCTCCTTCCTAAACGTGCCAGGCTCCTGAGGACGAAGGGGTCGGGGCACTTTGGTGCAAATGTGTGGAGAGGGTCACACGGCAACAACCAGGGGACGCTCCCTGCTGGATATTCCCCCCGGGCCAGGCCCTGCCTCACGCCCCTGGGATATGTTATCTTATTTACTCCTGTTGGCAAGGGCAGCTCAGCTTGCCTTCACCACCGGGGAAACTAAGGGTGTGACACCTTGTGCAGCCACTGGCTGCAGCGTGGCTGAGCCGGGTGTGAAGCCACGCGAGCCTGGAAATCTAACCCTGTTGCACTCCTGCCTCGGCGGGGACGGTGAACAGAGTCGTCCTTCTGAATAATATGCACTTGCCTTTAACCTAGCATTTAAAAATATAAACTGGAACTTAGCACTTTGAGAACCTATGCATTGTTGTAGATTTGTTTTCAAGAGACAGAAAATATTTGAAAACTGTATCAGCTAAAGAGTAGCTATAGGAGCAAACATATTATATATAAAATGCAATGTCTTTGAATAGTTTGATATTTAATTTTATCTTTCCAAATCTCTAGAAACATTTATTCCTACTGACTAGAAGGAAAAGTGGCGCAAATAGTTTTTGTTCTGTTCTGTGTGTTTTTTTTTTTTTTTAATTGTCTATTTAAAATCTATTAAAAGTCAAGTCGGGAAGAGCCTTCCAAATTATTAGAGAAATTTATATGAAGCCTATTGAAAGGGGGGGCTGCTATTGAAAGTACTATTAAGTACTTTAATTATTTTGCTTCCTCGGCCACGGCTCCCAGTTTGGGAGTTGTAATCTATTGATGCCGAGTGGCTGTTGCAACCGCCTTAAATCTGCGACAAGCAGAGAGCATCTCACTGATGAAACATGGCTGGATCTGCTAATTAAACTCAGCACCCGATTCTTGCAGCATCTGAGAAACTTTATTCACAAACGTTTCCACCCAAAAGAGTGTCAGGGCTGGCGGGTGGCAATCCCCTCCCGATAGCCAAAGAAAAGTTCAAAAGGTGGAAAAGTGTAGTGTGGGAATGTGGGGCGAGGGGGTTGCCCAGACCACATGCAGACATGAAAGGATTTAATCTGATAGCGGAGGGCTGAGGGCGGCCTCTCTGCGTCTCAGCTAAGCCACGGCTCTCCGTCGTGTCCTGCTGTAGGGCAGGCGTCACTTGTAGCTCGGGGCGGCCTGAACCCATAGCTCTGTCTGGAGCGCTCAAGGACCTTGGATGCACCATTCCTCATGCAAAAAGCCAGACACTCCATCTGCAATTCTTTTCTGAGATCATTGATTTGACAACTTAATATTTATTTTCTGCATGCTTTTTGTTTTGTTTTGTTTTGTCCCCCGCCTCCCCCCCACCCTGATTTCCTCTTTTCAGCTGTTTCACCCTTTGCATACACACTCATTCTGAAAGTATGTTGGAAAAGCTTTTGTTAAAGTTTGGTGGGTGGATAGGAGCTTTGGGGTTTTTAGTTCCATTTCATATTCCCTTCTAGCATATTTTGGAGGCAGAAGAAATACAGTCAAGATGACACGAACGTTTGCATCATCTAAAACGTATTGATTGAGGCTCGAAGGTAGCAATTTTCCTCTTTCATAACTGCTGCCACCCCAAGGAAGACACAGTGACTTCCTAAGTATGTGACAAACGATGGGCTCAGCCTGGGTCTGGCAATCGGATGAGCGTTTCCCGTGATGGTGCTTCTGTGATGTAGTGGACGACGATATGGCCTGTCTTTCGAGGGACGTGCCTGCCAGGACTGTGGGCATATTCATTCTTTAGCCATGATTGTCTGATGAGGTCAGGAGATGTATTCCAGACCTCAGAGTACGTACCATATTCAAAACTCTTGTGGAAGAACTTGACATTCTGCCCTTTTATCTTGCCGATACCAGCAACTCGATCCTCACATTTTCCCTCATGTCTCAAAAGGTTGACAGGAGCTGGAGTCGCGTGCGATGCTTTTTTCAAGCGCTGCTTTGCTCTGCCTGGGGTAGGAGCCTGGCTGCTCTGGTGAAAGATAGCAGGCCCACCTGTGGGTCTCGGGGATGCCGGGGGTCCGCAGTGAAAAAAACTTCTCTCTTCCTTTCTGTGATAATATGCTCAGATGACAATCCTGTAATTTTTGTGTGTGATCTCTAAATACCACCTTCAATAAAATGATTTGTTCATTGATCTAAAGAATGAATGATTTCCAGCTGCTTCATTCCTCGGGACAGACTTTTGAGTTGGAATCTGGCTCTTTGAGTTGCTCCTGGTAGAGGCTGGCCTCCCGTGGAGGTCATTGTGAAGGGCAAGGCACCCTGGGGAGGCTGGGAATGGAGCCCTTATTTCTTTAGGAACCCAAGGGCTTAGCAGCATCCAATGCAAAATTCTGATGAGATGATTAGTGCTTGAACATGTGGATGTTCATGCTCACCAGTCCCTGTCTCAAAAGGCAGGAGAGTTGAGGGGTTGCTGGACTGGGAGCCAAGGCGACCCTCCTTTTATTCATCTCCATCATCAGCCAACTGTTTACCGTAAGATTAACACAACGAAACTTTATGCATTTTCCCACTTACTCTATAATTGCTCCTGAAGGAGGAGAGTCTAAAGAAGGCTTCTTTGTGTGCTTTATTCTTGCTAATTAAATTTTTTTTTTGCCAGGGTTACACAGTATATGCGTGTTGGTTGCTAGATCAATAATCTATGTGTTAGTTTTTGCATGATTTAATTTTTAGGGATGCTCCCTCCCTCATCCCATGAAGATGTTTATTTTACTGAGCTGGAAACATCAAGTTTGTAAATGGGTAAGAACTTAATGTGTTTTATTTGCTTGTTTTTAAGCAGCATAACACAGTTGTAAAGAGCTCAGGACCAGTCGGACAGAACCGGGTTCGACACCAAGCTCCACCACACACAAGCTGTTTGTGAGCAGGGCATTTTTATCTTAAAGCCTCAGTTTTCTCATAAGGAAAATTGGAATAATTCTTCTTCCCTAATAGGGTCATCAGGATTAAAAGAGAAAGTGAATAATTAACGAGCCCAGCGACTAGCTCTTCAATAATGGTAGCTACCAATTACTACCTGTTTTATCCATGTTAAATATTTTAGAAATAGAAACGCCACCCAAAGGTATGAGTATAAATCATTTTCAGAACCTGGTGGTGTGGCATTATTCCCCCGTCATTTCTCAGGCTGGTCTTTGGAGTTATTTACCCGGGGATCAATAAGTATCAGCTGATTGATTTCCTTTATTTTCCTGAAGATGCATTTTAAAGGATCAGCTGAGTTCTTGGAGGGGTACGGAGTGGGGGGTGGGGCCTTAAGCCTTCACTAAACAAACATTCTCCCTCCAGTCAATCAAATGTTAACACCACGTCTGCAGGCTCTGCACACATGCACACACACCTGCACACAAACACACTGGTTGCTGAAATCCTGATGGGAATGGATGGGCCTCGCTCTTCAGCCTTTCCCTGGAGCCAAAGCCAAAAGACCCCTTCAAGGAGATGCTGTTCATTCCTTCCTTCCTTCATTCATTTATTCTTTCTTCCTTTAAATATTTATCGAGTGCTTTCTCTGTCCTACATAGGGTTGGTGCTGTTAGCGAGAAGCAGAACCACGCTGGGGCTGCTGTATCAAAACAAAAGCAGAAGAAATGATGTTCTCTAAGGTTCCAGATTCCAAATTAAAAAAAAAAAAGTCAGGGACTCACCTGATTTGCATACTGGTAGCCAATCATATGTTGATTTCCAGGGACCCTAACACTTAAGCATGAAGTATAAAATTAATGCGTTGAACCCGTGGCCGTTGCTCCCAATGAATCACCGAGAAGAGAGGTGTGCAGTTGGGCTAACTCCTTTACTTTTTCCTACAGAGATTTCTGGGCTGGCTTTTCCTCGATGGAGGTGATCCCAAATCCAGGACAAGAGGAAAAACTCCAGCCTCTCTTAGAAAGGAGAGAACACCCTAATGATGTTAAGATGCTGGATTCCTTTTCCCTGGGGGCAATTTGAAACCAAGACCAGGGCCTGTAAATGAACCTCTAGCTTTTATCGAGTGTCTATTATACAGGTGGCTTTTTGCTTTAAAATGCAAGATACCACTTAATTTAATCCTGTGATTTGCTGGAGGGAGGCTTATCCCCGTGGTGTGACTTGCCCGAGGTCACGCAGCTGCTGGTAGGTGGCCTCACCTGCTGTCTCTGAGAACCTGTACCTGTGGCCTCTGGCTGCACATATCCTTTGAGCACAAGGCCTGGGCATTCTCTGGGAAGAGGGTTTCCTGTAACAGAGACAGCAGTGGGGGCACTGGGGCCTTACTCACTCCGTGGAGCCTCAGTGGTGGGTCTGAGTGCTTCTAGTCCCTGGCCTGGGAGTAATAGTAGAGGCCAACCGCTGTCCCTGCCCCCGGGCCCCACAGGCACCTCATCCCACTCCCAGAATGCCCTTGCCTTTCTGGTCTCTTCTGCACTCCTCATCCTTCTCTCAAGCTGCAGTGCCCATCTGTCCTTCTCCGTGAAGCCCCATTGGAACACCTAACCACACTGAGAGCACAGACCTGCACACGTGGTGGGGCGAGGCCTCCTGGAAGCCTGGCTCGTGTCTGCTTCCACGTGCCCGTGTTTTAGGAGAGAACCCTCTCTGGGCCTCCAGGCCAGCTCTCGGGGGACACTAGAGAGGTTTTGTTCTTACCTGTCATCAGTAAGTTGTTAACCCCAAACCAGGTGCAAACATGGGACATGGGTGGGCTGTAAGGGTCCCTGTGCCCTCTGAGCCCCTTCCAGGAGCTCCCAGTGCTGCCCAGCCGAATGCTGCTGTGCTAGGGAGGAGGCCGAGGAGAGCCATCCAGGTGCCCTGCTGGCTGCAGCGGCCGCACCCACGGGTGCCTGCCGGGGAAAGCCCTGCACCGTCAGCAGCCGGAGACGACAATGTCTTGCTTCCCAGGGGTAGTTGGGAGAGTCCCCCAGGCAGTTGGGCTAGACAGCCAGGCCTCTCAGAGAGAAGCATCAGGAGCAGGCGATATGGGTGGAGAAGGCTCTGTGGACCTCCTGGTGAAGGGTATGAAGTATTTAGGCATCAGAGCTTAATCGGTATTTGTTGAATAAAACAATCGGGCGTGAGGAACATGGCCCTTTGGGGGGTGGAATGACAGGAGCAAAGTCCTGGTGGAAGGAATCAGCAGGGGGCACTGGGATCAGTGCTAGGGTGAAAGGGAGCTTCTACCTGGGAGTCGTGGGCAAAACCCACTGGGGCTTGGCAATGGCCTGTTTATTCACCACTCACCCAACTTTCGAGCTCCTATTATGTGCCAGAAACTGTTGGAAGCCTGGATCCCACAGTGAGCAAATAGGTAAAAATCTCTGCTCTCGTGGAGCTTACGTTCTGATGGTGGTGGGGGAGACTGACAGTAAATAATTAAAATACGTTGCTATGTCAGCTGGCAATAAATGGTACGGAGAGAAATGAATTAAGTAAAGAGGCTAGGGCCAGAGGGGAGAGGTGGTTACAACGTCAAACAGAGTGGGCAGGGAGCCTCCATGAGAAGGTAATGTGAGCACAGACTTGGTGGTAAAGTCGTGGAAGGGCATTCCAGGCTAAGGGAACAGCAAGTACGAAGGCCCCGAGGCAGGACTGGGGCTGGTGCATCTGGGGACCAGCAGGGGGCGCTGTGGGGCTGCAGTGAGGAAGGGGGAGTGTGGGAGGCTGTGCAACCAGAGCCCCTGGTGCCTCTGGTTTCCCACTGCACTCCGCTGTCCATATCATGCTTGGCAGAGTTGCCCTGCACTGCAAACTGCTTTTTCGTATCCGTCCACTCCACAGATACTAGCCAAGCACTTATTATGTGCCAGGCACTGTGCTAGGTATTGGGGCACAGCAGTGGACCTGACATACAAGGACCCTGCTGCTTGAGAGGGAGAGATACATTAAAATTACAATTTTAATGTTGTCCAAGAAGATAAAGAAGGAAGAGAGCAGAGGGCTGTGGAGGAGCCTCCTGCTGGAGGTGAAGGAGCCAGGAAAGCAAAGGGTTGGGGAAGATATCCAGGGAGGGGACATTTCCAGGCATGTGTAAAGGCCCCGAGGCTGGAAAGATCTCGGTGGTTTGAGGAGGAGAATGAAGGCTGGGGTGGCTGGGGTTGGGTGTGCACTGCCCCCAAAAGAACCGAGTGGTCTTCTTTGTGTGACGAAGGAGACATCCTCTAGCTGGGGCCACTTCCTCCCTCCGCTGGGAGCATGGACTGTTGGTGGGCATTTCCCACGGGAGAGTGTCCACTGGCCACCATGACCTTCTCTGCCTGACCCTCCAAGACCAAGAGCTTCCTGAGTTTACAGGGCATGTGATCCTTCCCTCCTTCTTCCCATACAAATCGTGCATTCATGACTTCTACAGATATCCAACCAAACTCTACTCTGGTCCAGGCATAGACTATAAAGTCAGCTGCAAGGGCCAACAACAGAAAGCTCCCTTGCATTCTGGTTTCTGTTGAGAATCACAAAAGATTCTGCAATGCCTGGTTCCTCTCTGTTCTCTGAACCTCTACCCCCACCCCTACCCCCATCTTTAGGGGATGTCCCCTGACAACCTTTCTGTTGCACTTAGTTGGGTTATACTTGGCTAGACTTCATACAGTCTGAGAGGGGAGAGGATAAATCTTGAGTTTTGTATCAGCATCTTAGAGTTCCTTTCTTCCCTAAGCACAGCTGCTGTAGTTTAAAATGTTTCCCTCCATCCCTTGTATCCATTGTTACTGAGCATCTTGTTTATGTCAGGCAGTGTGCTGAGTGCTGGGGTGACAATGGAAAACTCGACAAATGGGGCCCTGCTCCCACAGATTTGTGCTTTATTCGGGAGTCTCATCCCCCCTATGTGTTTGGGAGGAAATGAGTATCTTTCCTCTTAAGGAAAGGGCTGGGTTGGCAGGACAATTAGATTCTTGTTTGTGTCATCTGTAAGTCCAAACAGGAGTTTTTGATGTGGGACTTGAAAGTACACATTTATGTCTCATGCCTGGCTCTTCTGATTCATCACTTAAATTATTACAATGGTAACTTCTTTAAAATTTTATTTTATTTTTTAAGTGGAAAATGAAGTATGTCCTGGCTCTTTGGACGCAATTATTTTTTCATCATATGGTTTTAAATGGTTAAATAAATTTCATTAAATAACTGTAAACATTCCAAATAGCCCTGCATACATATCGTATTTCACATCATGGTAACTTAGATGCAAAATATTAAAATGTAAATGACTCAATAGAAAAATTATGGAAACAAATCCATGACTTTTATTACACTTTCAGAAAAGTTGCTTAAATATTTCCCCTTCCTTAGCAAACATCTTTGATGAATTAAGAATAAAAAATGTTTTAAAAGCACTTTAAAAAAATAATCCTTAAGGGTGAAGGAACAGTCTTTGAACAATTCCCCCCTGATTTTATCTGTTCAACTCCAAGTTTATGTTGACTGATGTCCACTCATCAATTTGATCATTATAATGTAGGTTTTATAAGCATGGATATAATTATTTTAATTTTTAAGTTTTAGTTGGAATTCTGATTTATACCCAAGTATTTAAGTATAGGTCTAAATTTATATAAAATATATTATGAAATTTGAATCAACACTTCTTCCTTTCTCTCTTAAGCAATATTTTAGTCTATAGTAAAATTGTTTGGGAAACATTCGGAAATTTATTTTAGCCTCTGTCATGAATTTCCATGTGATTATTCTATATTAATCTTGAAAAGTGATGTGAGATTCCTTTTTCTGTAATAAATAGCAAATAATGTAATAATTACAAATGATAACTCTAATGAAAAATTTATATTTTTCTCCAACTAAGAGAAGAGTGCCAAGAATAGGTAGGATAAAATAAAATCAATATTTTGACAGTGCTCTATTATGTCTGGCTCATTAATTTGGAGACAACTCCTCTGTTCAGTCCTAAATCACAAAGTGTCAACAAATAGTAGTTTTAACGTCTACTCTCATTCCAATGCATTTACTGCTTTGAAAGTTATTTTTGGAGGAAAATGATTTTTGATTCTGCAGATGTATAGCAATTGCATTGTGTAGGTTTTTGTCTTGGGTAACAATGAACAAGTTTTGCCATTGCAATTTGTATTCAAGAGATGATTTGTTCCAATTTCCAGTTTGGCACAATACCGTGTTTTTTTCATATCTATGAATATGTATGTATATGCAAACATATATGTATATGTATGCATATATGTATATATAACATATATATGTGTGTATATACTTAAAGGTCATGTTCATTTATGTTCATAAATTTCACCCAAAGTTTCACTTAGCTTTCTCTCCCTTTGCACTTACTTCTTTTTCGAAGATTCTAGAGTTTCTGATCTCTGAGCACCGATTGTCAGTTGATTAAGGTCAACGCTTGCACTTCTTCAGGCTCCTATTGACTGGGGACACGTGGTCTAAGTGATTGATCCACCCTAGACATAGGGTTTCTAATTTTCCATTGTAAAGGGCCTTTCCTCCCAGCACATCCTTCATTACCCCAGTTCTTCATACGTCCTATTTGAGAACGATCCGTCCCCCTACCCCCAGGTACAGTGCCCTTACGTTAATGCTGAATTACATCTCTCACTTGTGCAAAAAAGAATTTGTATCACTGCTGCCTGTGCTCCTTTGTTTTCCAGAGATCACAGAAGCTTGGGATTTAGAATAGCAGATAATAACATACAGTGCATATTATTGATGCTGCTTTAATTGTCTTATTGACAACTCACTTGAACTTGGAGAAGCATGCTAATATTTTTCATCCTGTGAATGCGTGCATTTTCTTGACTGAAGTCATAATTACAGAAGAATTTCAAACCCAGATGTCTGCCCACTACTGCCTCACCTTTCCGGGGTTTGGCCAAAGGCTTCCAGGCTGCTGCTTTGCGGGAGAGCCTCAGCCAGCTCTCTTTGCACCTTGCCCCTTAAGCTTTCAGCATCTTCTGGGCCCTTCCCCCTCTAGGGTGATCTGGCTAATTAACACCTTGACCAACAGCTGGCCAGGAAAAGAAGCAATGTGACCCATCCGAGCAGTTACAAAGAGGGCAGCACCGGCCAGCCTTGGGGTT
Source organism: Choloepus didactylus (assembly GCF_015220235.1). Classification (NCBI taxonomy): domain Eukaryota; kingdom Metazoa; phylum Chordata; class Mammalia; order Pilosa; family Megalonychidae; genus Choloepus; species Choloepus didactylus. The sequence goes on along the minus strand of NC_051333.1, from coordinate 24,779,928 downwards.
GCCCAGAGGTTTCTGTTTTCACACAGAGGCTGGTGTTTCTTACCTTTTGGGAAATGCCAATGGAGAACACCAGAGAGATTTTGAATAGGCTGAATCTGGAATTGAGGCCTCTGTACTGGCTAGGAAACAAAATATCCACTAGAGGAGGGGTTTGATGAGCTCAAGTTGATGGATGGAGTCGTCAGAGTCAACCTGTGCCAGCCTTGCTGATCCCATCTCCCACCTTGCCACCCCTTGTCCGCTAGGCTCCAGCCACGCTGGCCTTCTCTCAGTTCCTGGACCTGCCAGGCATCCGATGGCCACCCCCCGATGGCCAATGGCACCAGCTGTTCCTTCTGCCTGGAACCCTCTCGTGCTCACCCTCCACCTGGATGCTGTGCTCATCCTTGGGTCTCACTCGGATGTCACCAGGGCTCTCCTGGCTCCCCTTTCCCCACTCACCTTCGATCTTATTGTCCTGGTTTATTTTCTTCACAGTGCTTATCTTTATTGATGTGATTGATTGTTTGCATGCTTGCCCTGTGCCTCCCTCCACTAGAACCAGGCTCCCCAAGACCGAGGCCCTCGATTGTCTCATTGGCGACTTCCCCCCAGCACCTCAAATGACTACTTGCGAACTAGCCACCAATTAATAATTATCTTTTTGAAAGAACTCTGCGTTCCTAAAGGAAAAATATGGGATTTGGGAGTATGTCTTTGACCCTTTGAGGACAATGTTGTGTCATGAAACAAACCCTCCCATGATATCTCCTTTGTTCCACTGTTAGAGACGGGAGCTTCAGCTGTGGCTTTGTCCTCACGACCGCTCGGTCGTCGCCCTGATGGAAATGCAGAATAGTCGTCTCCCTGTTGAAAATGCACAAGTCTTTTTGCCAAGCTTGTGTCCCCTTGTGGGGTATTTCTCCTGGCTTGTGTTTTGGCCGTTTTCCTGCCTGCACACCCTTACCTGAGGTGGGCTGCGCTGTGCCCACCGCAGGCTTCTCCCTTACCATCAGTACGTTGGGCACGGAGAGCTGGTGCCGGGTTCTTTGTCGCTGCTGAGAGCCAGCTGTGTGGGCCCTGATTGCACAGATAGAGCTGTTAGTGGCTCTGCGTTCTCGCCTTCGGCGGCGCTCGATGGGGGTCCCTGGGCAGAGGAGTCATGGGGCTTGGAGGAGATGGCGTCTTGGCTCCCTGATTGGTGAGCCACTCATTTGACTGATGAGTGAGGTGGAGCAACCCCACTGGCTTCAACAAGACACTCGAATCACAGAGGATGATTGCAGCGAGGGGAGTTAGGACTGTAAGCCTATGTCACATCCTGTTGCCCAAGCGACTCCCATCTTGAGGGGCTTGATGATGCTTATGCAACTTGAAGAATCTATTTTTTCTGAAAGTGTTGGAATCGATCGTCTTCTTCCTCCTCCTCACAAACCAACAATGGCCAGCAATTCCTAAAGAAAAAGAAAAGATGGGAATGAATATCCTGCAGTTTCTCTTGCACTTGACTTGTCTGTCTCATAGAATTCTTCCATTTTATAGTTTCTACTTTTTGTCATTGTTAACTGTTTATGAACTAAATAGAAATGTATTTTTTTCTGTGTAAGAGATTGCAAGTTCTTCGAGGGCAGAATTTTCCTTTTATCTTCTCTTTGGGTGTCAGTGTCTCATCTGCCACCTCTTTCCTCCTCTTCAATGGGTCTGGCACCTGTTGGGTGGGAGAAGAAAGAAATAAAATCTTCAGGAAAGACTGAAAAGAATCGGGTGCATGACTCTATTGAAAAGACTTAGAATAGTCTTCCACTGAATTTTTTTATTTTTTTTAAATTTTTCTAAAATTTTTCACGCATGTCTTTATTTTATTACTCATCTACCCATACACTGAGTAAAGGGGGTGTCATCACATGGTCACAAGATGAGGGATCTATAGTTATACAGTATTATCAAAGATCAAGTCTACTGGATTACAGTTCCACAATTTTGGTTATTTCCTTTTAGCCATTCTAATACACTGGAAACTAAAAACAAATATCTATATAATGAGTCATAGTTATAATCATTTGTTAAATCCTAACTTTTCAGTTACAACTCCTCCCTCTCATTTGATCTTTCAATCTTCAGGGATATTTGGGCAATGACCTTTCTAACTTCTTTGTGCTGAAAAGGGGTGTTGACCTTATGGGGTGGAGGAATGAAACTGGATGAAGTTCTTAGAGAGACTGCTACCTCTGGGTTTCAGGGCTTATCTGGTATAGGAACAATCTGGAGGCTTTAAGTTTCTGAAAAATAAACTTAATAGGTAAAACTTTTATAAAGTCTTAGACAGAGCTCAGGGTGTTCTTTAGAGTTTTCAGGAATACTGTTGGTTGGGGCTTGGCTTACTGTAGCATTTTGCAATATCTGGCTGAAGCTTGCATAAGAGTAACCTCCAGAATGAACTCCAAACGCTAGTTGAAATCTCTCAGCAACTGCAACTTTATTTTGTTTCATTTCTCTTCCCCCTTTTGGTCAGGAAGACATTGTCGATCCCACGATGCCAGGGCCAGGCTCATCCCTGGGAGTCACATCCCATGTTGCCAGGGAGACTTACACCACTGGGAGTCATGTCTCACATAAAAGAGAGGTTAGTGAGTTTATTTGCAGAGTTTGGCTGAGAGAGAGACAGGCCACATCTGAGCAACAGAAGAGATTCTCTGGGGGTGACTCTTAGGCATAATTAAAAGTAGGCTTAGCTTCTGACATTACAGAAATAAATTGCGTAAGGGCAAACCCCAAGATTGAGGGCTTGACTTATTAAATTGGGGGGTCCTTAATGCTTGAGAGAATATCAGGAATTCCCCAGGTGGGGAAGTTTAATAGTTCTCCATTTTTTCTCCAGTCCCTGAAGGGACTTTACAAATACTTTTTTATTTTCTGCCCCAAATACTCTGGAATGTATCATGGTATTAAAATTATGTGTACAGAATAATAATATCTCATTCTCTATTCTAGGTCCCATGTAATTAGGTTGTTTAAATAAGCTGACCAGACAGGTTAAATCAGATAGTATGCTACAGAACATTTAAATTTTAAACAAAGTAAATATCTCTTCCTTTGTTCTCGCACAGAAGTTGAAGTTTTAAAATACAGACAATGACATCCTTTACGCTGTATTCTGATTTACCTTAGTCCTAACCAGATCAGCTTCATTCATATCTCGAATTGAAACTTGATCTCTTTTTCAGCTTCTTTAACAGTTGCTGTATGGAGTAATGCTGACTTGCAAAGCTGCAGAACTCTAACTCTGAGTCTCAGGTGTCATACAGATACCCAAAGTTCTGATGAACCACCAGGTTATACATAAAGAGCTAAGCATCTCAGAATTTAGAGATAACAGTTAAAACCCAGGAATAGATGTGACTGCTGTAAGAGCTTACAGTCTAGGAACCTTTATGATGAGTCTTATAGAACATTCTGTACTACTTAATCATCAATTGCCCAATCTTTGCCCACTTTCTATCTCCTTAAAACGTGTGTTCTTGAATTTCTCAGCATTTGCTCATTATAGTTAGTTTATATTAGTGAGACCATACAATATTTATCCTTTCATTTCTGGCTTTTTTCACTCATCATGATGTCCTCAAGTTTCATTCACCTTTTTGCATGCCTCACCCATTGAATTTTTTCATAAACCTCCTGGGCTGAAAACTATGGCTTTCTTATTGGTTTCCAAGGCTGGTTTTTTGTTTTTTGTTTTTTGTTTTTTCCTTTTTTCCCAATTTAATGAGAGAAAAGGTCTACTAATTGTTGTTTTTAAATAAAGACCATGGACTCTACAAGGAAGATTTGAAACCACTGTTACTTTTGGGGAGTCATGTTCTCATCAAGAATGGGTTCCTTGATCAGGTAAAGGAAGAGATTACTTGGTGGCATGCTTCCTGGTGATAATCTGTTATTTGTCACTAATTAAGGAGGGGAGGTCCACTTCCCAACAGAAGGCTGGGTGGAACTTGGTTCTTTCAGATTTCCATCGGGATTCCAGCCTTGGCTTGCTCATGCCGCTATCCCAGCCTGTCTTTCCTGGAGTCTCAAAGTCTCTGGCTTCCTGCTCAATTGCTGGGTCCCAGTGGGAGGGTCACAGTCAAACTCAGGGCAGGGGCAAAAGTCTGCTTGGTTATCCACTTGGGCAGCTTATTTCCCCAGATGAATCTCAGACTCCCTATTTGTAAAATAAGGAAGGTATTCAAGACCAATAGCTCTCAAACTTTGCTGGTAAAGGCATCGTTTGGGATGCTTGTTAAACATTCTGAGGACTGGGCTCCACCCTGGGGGTGCTGCTGTCCGTGGACCCCATTCTGAGGCTCTCTCCAGCTCTGCTCGGACATCCCATGAAACAAACCTGGAGAAGTGGATGAACATTAGCAAACCTTAATCATCACCTGGTTGTTTTTCTCCAGATTGTTCAAATTTGGTGAACTTTTGCAAAATCAGAGAGATTGTTCTAGGCCACAGTCACAGAGGCAATTCCAGCCACTAATGCTCCTGAGAACCTGTTGCCTGGCAGGGCACGTAACAGCATGAGGAAGACCCCCTGCTCCCACCCCCTTGGCAACAGAAGTCCCATAACTTCTCCTTTTGACCTCGATCCACTGAGAATCGTTTCTGGCATCCCCCCACGTCACAAAGGGACAAAACCGACCTCACTCTATTCATGCAAGAGCCACATGTGGCGTGGTGCCCAAATCTTTCTCTCTGGAATTCAAACCAAAATAGTAGAAGATGAAAAGGGAATTACCATGATTTATCAAAAGAATCTTGTAGCTTCAAAAAAAAAAAAAAAAAAAACCCACAAATAAGTCTTTAAATTGCTATATGATAAATTTGGGGATATGATCCTGAAAGATCTAACTTCAGCGAGCATATATGAGAGGAGAGAGACTTCTAACCTTTCATCTTATAAACTGCTCATTCCACATGAGTTGGAAATACTCTTCATAAGTCCCTAATTGAGCACGTGGGACACGGTGATATTAATACTGCCCCAGGTGTGTTTGACTTTTGACCTTTGTCATCAGTGGTTATGAGAAGCCATTATTTCCAATGCCGATTAGATTCCATCCTTTAACAAGGGAGAGTCTTGAGTAAACGGATGTCTAGTCCTTTTTTTTTTCTTTTTAGCAGCTCCTCCCCCAGAAGTTTGGTGAAATTAAGCAGGAAGGACAAATCATCACCGCGTACAGATTCTGTATCAAATGAAAGAACTCAGGGGTTTAACTTCTCCCAGATCTTTGGCTGTGCATAATTAATGTATCATTCAGCGTCTGACTTTTCTGCTTTTCATACAGATTTAATCTTAAAAGATGCTTCTGGGTTCTGCACTCACAAAAGCACATTCAGCTTGTTTCATGGGTTTTGCCTTTGGGTTTCGGGGATGCCCTCATCTGAGCTTTCCTGAAGACAATGATCTTTGTAGATAAAATACCCTTCTCCCTTCGACCGTTCAGCAAGCAGTTATTCAGAGCCTGGCATCGTGCTTGCAAATGGTTGGGAATGAATGCTGTGATACAGCTACTTGCACTGATGATCATAATGCAAATGAGGCTGGAGAGGAGGTGGTGATGAGGCTACAATCCACCACAGCGTTGCATGTATTTTCTCACTGAAACTTCAGCAGTCCTGTGAAAGGGGCTCATCTGTCTTATTTTCCAAACAAGGAACCTGGGCACAGAGTGCTAAGTGACTTACTCAAAAGACACACTCCCAGCAATGAAATCTCCCCTCCCTGCCCCACAGAGCTTCTCTTTCCCACCTGCGGTGATGCTGTGGTTGGTTGGCGGCTGTGATCAGAATGACTTGGTCAAGGGAGTGCAGAGGTCATTGCTGCCTGCCCTTGAGACGGCGCTGGCTTGTGCCTTCTCGGGGGGTGGAGGTGGAAGGCCAGGTGGACAGTTCGTGAAGCCATCAGTCTACAGTGACTTTGCCTGGAGAAGCACCCAGCAAGCAACAGCTGTGAACGTCTATGGTTCCTGCTTGTGCCAACTGTGGGGGGAGCATTTGGAGGACATCCTTTCAGTGGTTCCTTCTCTGGCCAAAGACAGAGCCTCCCAGATCTGCCCTCTTGCCACGACCTAAGATGCGACAACCTAAGAACCTGTTTTTCATTGATTTTTAACAGCAATTCAGGACCCGATTGGTAATGGTAGGTGTGACCTGGACGTTTCTCAGGCAGTGGCAAGCAGCTTGGAGCCTTGTTGTGCGACTGTGATGTTTGGGATGTGCATTCTTTGAAGATTTCTTCTAAAGCAAGGCGTCCAAGTCCTTAATTCACGATTCTGTCTATTCCTGTGATGTTTACATTCCACCATGGCAGGAGATCACTGTGAAAAAGAAAGATGAAAATGCACTTGCAAAAAGGGCTTTCTTGCACAGGCCTCCTTCAAAGCCCCCAGCCCTTTTTCCTCTTGCTGATGCTGAAACCTCCGATTCGTCTACAGGGAACATTTGCGTTAATGGGCGATTTAAACGTTCGCCACACTGTTGGGACACATTCAGGCTGTGTTCCTGGGGCACGGAGCCTCCTGTGGCAAGTGGCAGTGCAGTTTCGGGGGTATTCAGGTGAGCCTCTCTGGTGTTGCACCCCAGCTGAAGAGCTTCCGAATATTTTAAGAGGTGCTTTCTGTCCCTTGCTGGAAGTCAATTCAAACAGGGTCTTGGGGAAAGTGGCAGGTGGAGCTGATTGATTTGGTCAATGAACAGAGCAGGGTTTTCCTAGGGCTCAGTGCAAAGAGAGGAAAGATTTTTTTACTTGGAGAAGTCATTGAGTCGTGGGTCTGGGGGCCACAGACACGTATGGGCACAGGCCATTTAAGACCCCTTGATTTCCAGAGTGCCAAAACAACTGCAGTTCCCCGCCTCTCTACATCTCTGTCCTCTACAGTTCAAAAGGTAATAAAATGCACAGTAATATGAGGACAGAGTTCATTTTGATTTGTCCAAGGATGACCGCTTTGCTGCCTGTTGTGTCTTTGAGGTGAGGGTGGGGTTGGGGGGCAGAGAGCAAGTGTCAAATACTTGAAAATAGGACTTTTTGTTGTTGTTGTCCCTGCATTGCTGGGGACTCTTTGAGGCCCACTGGGTCTGCCCATCAGATTTAAGGCATCTCTGAGCTTGAGACCCATAACCTGGTTTATGTTGAACATTTTTGACCTTTTAACGTCTTACCATCCCCAAAGTCACCAACACCTGAGCTTCTTAGGATTTCCTTTCACCGGTGGAGGGAGCTCTTTCTGGGTAACCTTGGGTGTTGGGTGTGGTTCCATTTGCAACCCTGGGTCTCCATTGCTGGAGGCCAGCCAGAAATCATTTCTGCTGCTGTTTGCATCCCCTATGAGGTTTGCTCCTCTTTGTTAACATAGGCAGTTATAAATAATAGCTTGTAGGGAGACCTCAAGAAGAGCTCTCAACTTCTATATGCTTAATGTGGTCTTAGGTAACAGGCTCTGCTTTTCCATTTGCGAATACACTGACATTTTCTAGTATATGCCTAGAGAGGAAGAGTGTGGGCATGAACACATAGTGTCTAACTTATAGTCCACATGGCTCTTTAAAACAATCTCCTAAACATTTGGCCGACTTTTCAAGGCATAGTTTGCCTTAGAATAAAAAAGTAATGAATTCTGATACTTTAAAAAATGCTTTACATTCCCTGGAGGGGGTGTTCCCTGAAATTTTGGTTGGCTCTGGTTGGCTTTGGCCATGGCCCATGGCACCCAGCTCCCCGCGGCCTTCAGTGCCCCAGAGGAAGCCAACAGAGGCCTTTGTGTGTCCATCTACTTCGTGTCAGCAGCTCCTTTAGGCTCATGAAAGTTGACTTTGAAGCTTTACTGTGTTTGGCTTCCCACCTGGTTGGAATACTCTCGAGAGAGGCGTGCCTCCCTCGTCTTCAAGTGGGTAGACTTAATCATAAGCAACTTGATGGGAACAATCAATTATAAAGGTGCCCAGAAAAATGCAAAGCTTTGCCTGTGTCGTGAAATGGCTGAGGTGTTGAGGTGGGATGGACAGTTCTTCAACATTGTCCAAGACAGGTAGATTCTTGATCCCATCCCAGAGAAATCAGCCTTTTATTGCACCTACATAGGGAGCGGTTGGGATCTTTAGGGCTTACCTATTTCTTTTTAAAAGTTCCTGTGATGCTCACGAGTTTTAAAAGTAATTTAATCTTAACTTCATTTATTTTTTAGTATTTTAAATAAGGTAGAATTTTTTGAAATGATGTTGATGATGATGATGACAAGCAATAGACAGTTGAGAAGATTTGGGGTCAGTTTTTGAGGAGGGACCCACAGAGCTCACCCCAGTGTGCTCTCTGGGCAAATCTCCATCCCTCGGGAGCTCTCATTTCCTCCGCCTCCTAACTGCAGGGAGAGCCCTCCCTGTCAAATGTGGAGGGGGATCCGGGCTGGTGTTTCTAGAGGGCAGTGTGAATGATAAATACTGTTAATATTCAGAAGGAAGAATTGATTTAAAAAATGTGCCTTTGATTCACTAATCTCTGACATTGAGACATTTTTTGAAGTCTGTTGCTATAATTAGAATTCTATAAGCCATTTTATGTCTCTATCAAAATTTTAAGAGACATAGAAAATTTCAGGTTTTTTTTGGGCTTACAATTCATCAAGTTGACGTGAGCCATTTTGCACTTTGGGCTTCGGGGTGGCGGGGCCGGGGGCCCGGGGGCCCGGGGGCCCGGGGGCTCCCACCCTCCTCCAGGCCTGTCCTCCAGGCCCTCCACGCTGCCCACTGCAGAGCTTGTGTTTTAAACATCGTTTGTGGATTGTGTTTCTGCCGTGTTTTTATTTGTTCTTTGCAGCTGTAATGTGGGGCTGGCTAATCAAGCAGGAGGTGAATGTGTCATTCAGAATCTGTGACTTCCTCCCCACAGAGCTCTCCTGGCTGGGGGCTGGGGAAGGGGTGGGGGGGGGTGCAGGCTCGGTGACCGAGGACATGTGGGGTAGCTCCGACAGCCTCAGCTGGGCTCAGGTGAGTCACGGCTGCGCTTTGAGACGGGTAATTGGTGACATGTGGTCCGTGAGCCATGTGTGAGAGCCCGTCCTTAGTCACGGGGAAGGGAGAGCAAGCACTGCAAATAAAAACCTCATCAGATTAGTGAATCAGAAAAGGCGCTAATCCCAACCCGATGAGATGCTTAATTTCTACTTTTTTCTTCCTTAAAGCAGACGCTGTTCCTGTTCTTTAAAAAAAAAAAAATCAGTTTGCAAAAGACTGATTTAACCACAATTGAAAAGGCAGGGGGAGGGGGCTGGGGTGGGGGTGGGGCATGTCACCATCGCACTAGGTCTATTAGCATGAAGATGAGTTGCACTTTAGCCGGGCTGAAACTTGTTCCTAACAGAATGTTAAATACTGAGTGAAAAGAAAGATTATGTCTATCTAGTTACACCATTCCTTGATATATGCTCCATGTCAGAGAGCCATTGTCTCCTGGGTAAAGACGGAGAGTTCAAATACCCACTATCTCTCCCCTGGTGCTCCAAATGCTCGGCTTTGAAGTTTTTATAATCCATCTGTCATCTTCTAGCAAAGAGGGCACATGTTCTGTACCACTCAATTACAGAATCCTCCTTTGCCAGCTCCAGTGAGACAGGAAAGAATGTTATGGGTGGTTGAGAGAAACTGTCAGATATACTAAATTCCTAGGATTCTTATGGACGGTGTTATTTCAGGGTAGGAACACAGCCCGCCTTCTTGTTCAAGTGCATTAGGGATACATTTGGCGTTGGGATAGAGAGCCTTTGATTTTTTTTTCTCCCCCTCTTCCGGAGCATTGTCTTAAATCTAATTGTTCTTATTTGGGGGAAGAAAAAAAAAAGATCATTCAAACCTCCTTTCTGGAATGTGGACCTTCCAATGTGGATTTCAAATGTGACATTTGTTTGAGCTAACGGGGAACTGGTGGGCCAACTGTGCAGAGATGGGGAAGTACCGGAATGCTTTTACTTTTGTGGTTTCACTTTAGCGAAATCGGATTTTACTTGGGCTTTAGAGAAGATGGTGACTAGATGCACAGAGATAATTTCCATCATCATCTGAACTGAAAGCCTGAGCGTTAAATGTTCTGCCATCTGGTGAGATCGGGGAAAGTTAGCACTGGACTGAAAAGTCTTTCAAATGGGTTATTTTATTTAAAGACGATCTACCTTGGAGTGGTTAGTGTTGCTGGCTGGCGTGTTAACTTCTCACTCATTGAGTCACGGGTGGTTAAATTCGTTGTCTTATGTGAAATGAGTTTGATGATCTCGGCTTAGCCTCTAGTGGGTATTAATTCACATTATGAAATATCCCAGCATAATTTAGCACCGTGTGGCATAATTTGCATTTTTACTCAAGATAGGGGCAATGATAGTGTGTCTGGCTGTATTCTTTTTTTTTTTTTTTCCCACATTCAAAAGAAGACAGCGCTCCTTTGTGGCTTTAAGGATGATTGTTTGTGGGGTTACTATTATTATTAATTTGTTGTGAGCATATGGTCTAAGAGCTTAGGGTGGGTGAGAATAAGATATTTTAGCTTGGCACTGAAACCTCACAAGAAATATTTGCAGGGGCAGAATTCAGCCGGAACGGGCTAGGATTTCTTGACCCTGCCCGGAGCTGGCATAGCCTCGATGCATGTGCAGTTTTACCCAGAATTACACATATGACTCTAAAGGACCTGTGTTTGGGTACGTGGGGTCCATTTGGGGGACTCTGTGTGGCCCACAATTTGTAAAAGGAATCTTTTCCCTTTACAAAACAGGAAGGTTTTTCAGAAATGCAAGATACTATTACAGTAATTAATTTAGTGAAACTTCTTAAATCTGATCTTCCGTTCAAACTAATAATGGGAGGATGGGGTAGCTCGATGTCGTTAATTGAAATCTGGAGACAATAAAAAAATGTCTTTCTGCAACTTCAAATACAGCAGTCTGGAACTGTCGGGTCAGGCTGTGAACCAATTTTCTTCTCATTACTTTTGATTTTGGAGTCAATACAAATTTCATCAGTGATTGTAGGGTGCAGATCTTCGTCTGCACGGGCCCTGTCACGGGAGAATATGTGCACTCGGTTTAAAGATTTGCAGAAAAGCGGTGCTGGTGAGTCAGGGAAGGGAGCAAGAAAAATGCTGAAACCAGCGGCCTCCTTAGCCATTGCTCCTGGGTGATGGGTTCCAACCAGGAGGAGAGCTGCAGCCCCAGGAGGCCTCTGTCCCTGCTCATCCACCCGCTGGCCAGGGCAGCTGGGGGCTGCCCTCCTCTCCTTGGCAGTTTCTCCTTTGCTCCCCATTCCTGATCTGTGTCTTCAGCCCATGTTTCTCGCTCTCTCCTTTTTTCCTCTCTCTCCTGCATCTCCCAAATTTACAGATGCGGAGAGAGCACTCCTGAAGCACACGGAATGTTAAGATCCCCGAGCAACTTGGTTGTCTGACCTGAGAAAAAGAGAAGGGAGGCTCAACTTTGTAGGAGTTTGTGAAATGTTGAAAGCATCCTGCGCAAAAAAGTCTTTTGTGCAAAAATGTAGATCTAGGATCTCTTATCTGACTTCTCATTTTTTCCTGCAGCCCATCTGCATCTTTGCAAGTCATGTATCAGCCCATCTATCATTAGGTATTGGCTTAATTGGACATTTTTTACGAGCCCAGTTTGCTATTTATGTTAAAAGCAATTCGCAGAAATGCCCTTTCTTCGTGATTCGGTATTGGCAATAGCGACGTATGTTTAATCACATTTTCCATGAGTAATTATCTAATCCACATGATTACCAATATAAAACAGGAAAATAGAATAGGGGCTTAACTCAGTCCTGCTCGGGTGGTGACACAGATGTACAGAGACGCGGATGAGGGCGAGTGTTTGCGGTTTCTGTTTTTCCTCTGAGATATCAGGGAGATTTTTATTAGCAACAGGAGCTTTCCGAAGCTGGCCATGTGTGAGGGAGGCTGTTTGGAATCTGCTATAATGCGGCTTGAGGTTCACTCTGTCTGCTTGGGTTCTTTACGTTAGGGGCTGTCCTTTCTGAAGATTTCTGGGAGACGGAGGTCACATTTTTTATTCATGTTGAAAAATATTCACTTATCAGTATTGGTGCAACTGTAAACAAGTGATAAAGTGACAACATTTACAACAGTAAAACTGACAGCATTTACTTTAATTTTCTGTCATTTTGGTAATTATATCAATCAAGACCCAAAACTAAAATGATATTTTAGCAGGCAGTAAGAAATGAGGAATTCAGATCTTAAAAGACCATTACAATTAGCTTTGAAATGTTCGCCATTTTACCATAATTGTTTCATATAGCTTATATGTCTTCATTTACAGCCGAATATTCTGTTGATCTTTTATAAACAAAGTAGCACCCATCTGCTCCTTGAGACACTCCTGGCGCCTATTCATTGCAAAAATAATACATGTCCTAATGACTTCCACATATTTTGAAATCTCCCTTTTGAAATTGGTCTTGGCAGATTATTTGCAGGTACTTGAGTTGCATCTGTTTGCAATTTTGCAAATGCGGAAGACTTTAATGTTGAGCACTGCAAGAGGGCTATTTTAATCCTCAGATAACATTGGCTGTCATCAAAAGCCACATTTATCTTTTCGAAGGTGGGGCAAATGTTTAATGTTAAAAGACAGTAAAAGGTCAGGGCCAAGGCTGAGGGCTGAATATATTCCTCTCCTACGCCATGCCTTTTGCAGACTCTTCCTTGCATTTCTTTCCCTGTAAGTTTTAGCTTATTACCCATTGCCAAGAGGATGTTTTGCTGATAAAATGAAAGATCAGGAAGAGACTAAATCTGAAATAATTGTGAACTCCAGGCTCTCGGGCTCGTTTGCCACCATGTGGCTAGCAGCTGACCGGCTTTCGGTGGACTGTTTACACTGAACAACTAAACAGTCGGGTGCTGGAGAATGATACCCCAGCCCTGAATGTGGTCCCCAGCCTGCCTCCCAGGGAGAGCTGTAGCCAGCTGACATGCCCCTGGCAAGGCCTCTTCACCAGTGGAGAGTCAGGGTGCTGGTTCCTTGATGCTTTGTTCACCCCAGTGTGAACAAACCCCGGGCCCGGACCACCCGAGTCAGGTGAACGTCCTTCCCGCAAATCCATCTTTGACCTGGTCGAGGCTGAGCTTACAGGAGCACGGGTGACCTTGTCATACGAGTTCTCGGACCTCTCAGCATGGAGGCACCGAGCACAGGCTGCACCGCTGCTGCAATGCCGCTCATCTCCCTTCCTTCTCTCCAGCTCTCATGTTCATGTGCACTGTGCAGAGAGTGACCTGGGGTGGGCTGATGTTTTGGCCATGACTGTGACATCAGAGGATAAGAAGCAAGTCCATCTCGTGGCTAAATGGAAGTGGTAGGCCTTTGGGACTGTCACCCGTGGCTGCAAACGTGATAAGCACGATGGCGCCCTCCATGCAACCTACAAAACCAGCTGGCTTCTAAGCCACTTCCAATGACTCTGGTTCCCGAGGGCTTCCAGGCTGAAACTGGCTCCATCCTGCTAAAAGGAGAGAAGAGAAAGCTCAACAAGCTAACTGATACAGTCCACTATCTTGAAGTTTACTTGAGGTGTCCCGTGGTCCTCTTGGTGTTTCCCAAGGGCTTTCTGACAACTTGAGTTTAACATGTAGTTGAAAACGCTTTGGGGGCAGGAAGGGGAAGTAGGTTAGTTATAGTAGGCTATGGTTACCACTCCTTGTCAGTGAGACTTGATCATCTTAACTAGTCGCCACCACCTGATGGACTGATAGACGAATGGTTCAAACGTATATTTTAATACGACTCTTTTTTAGTACGTACGTCAGGCATAGTAACTTCAATGTTTGTTTTTTTATTTGAATAAATATATCATCAAAAATTCTGGAATCAACCTATAGGTGAAAACAAGCAAATTACCAGAAATCTGTGATATTTCTGAGGGGTAAATAGGAGAGAACCTCGTACGTACTCAATCTGTTTTTTTTTTTGTGGGGGTGGGGGTTGATTTTGCACAGAATAAGCATTCAACGACTTTGCCTTTTCTGCATCATTTATATTCTGATGCTTCCATATATGGGTGATTACACTTTAAAGAGAAAAGACCACACACTCTTCTGGTGATCAAAAATTTCAAATTACCAAATTGATACATTGGAGGACAGGGATGTAGTTTTGTTGCAGAAAAAATGAAGCAAGCAGCAGCAGCAGGTTCCTGAGGTGACCTCGGGCAGCGTGTTCCCTGGGCGGGCAGCACTGGGATCACCTGGGACCTGTTAGGAATGCACATCCTCGAGCCCGCTCCAGGTCCACAGAATCGGTTGCTCTGGGGTGGGGCCCAGCCTGCTGAGCTTTAACAAGCCCTCCAGGTGAGTCCGATACAGGCTTCGGGCTGAGAACCACTGCCTTAGGGCCTCTGGAATGGACATGGCTTCTCCCACACTAGAAGTGGGTGGCCCTGCGTGCACTCTGGAACTTTCCCTTGTCTCCTGGACCAGTCTTGTTTTTTCCCAGAGGCCACACCACAAGCCCTTAGATGTCAGAAGCTACATCATCGGCTGAGTTGTTTGGTTAAAATGCAGAAGAACAGATGAAAGGTCATTAGACCCTTCTCTCTTTTGCCTCTTTTAGATTTCATTAACTGAGGTTTTTTTGCAGAAGTTTCTCACTTGATCATTAGAATATTGGAAAGTGTGCAGGTGACTCTGATGTATTAAATACACTGAAACGTGAATTCTGGAGAGTCCCATCCATCCGTTCCTCTACAGGTTGGTATAAAAGGGCTGCTTTTTGAGCCTTGCATCTGCCTGACTTGGTGTGCTTTGTGTGACCCAATCCCCATTGTATAGGAAATACCTACTCCTTCTGCTTAGGCTTCGCTGGGGGGTAAGAAGATTCCTCTTCCTCGTTGCAGAGCCTCTGTTGGCCTTTTTGTTGTTGTTTTTGGATAGAAGCCTCAGCTTTGTGATCATCGGGAGGTGCTGGGGGGAAGCATGAGGCCAGCCTCCCGTTTCATGTTGGCCTCTTACTTGTCTTGCGTAGAGCTTTCTCGGCAGCGAAGTAAACTCTTGGCGGCAAGTTTAGGATGGAATCAGAAAGGAACTCGTTGGCCACTGACTATGTGGCTACTGAGAATCCTTCTCCATGCTGGAAAGTGACAGGGGGATGGCTCTCCATTGTGAACTGATGCTCGAGGCACCAGCACGGCCACTGTACTCGAAGAGGAGGCTCTAGAGAATCTGCCAAGCCTGAGACGCCCGGAGGGGTAGGAGTGAGCACAAGGCATACAGGGGTGGGGGTGGGGGGGTCTTGCGTTTGTGCCCACAAGCCCAGTCCTGCTCCCGAAGACATAAGGGGTTCTAGAAAGTGAGCCCCTGTCTCCCAGACCCGTGGACTCCTGGCCCACCCCCTTTGCTGAGCCCTCTGAGCTGTACAGCGTCTCTCCATGATGCTAGTTTGGATAATGCATGGATTTAAAGTTTTAACAGTTGGGTATTTTAAGACCTATTAGAAAAAATATAACTAGCACATCCTAGCTGTGATTTCACAGATGTTATTGCTTGAGGTGAGGCTAAGTTAAAAAAAATAAAGTGAGTTGATTTAAAGTTAATTTAAAGGAAAGTATTAAGTAAATAACAGTCCAGGTGGCACAAAGATGTGGCAGAAATTGGGACGGTGGCTTGTGGATGGCGAGGCGTGGGTTCACTGCGGCGAGCGAAGGCAGCGAGTGCTGGTGCAGCCTGCGTGGCTAGGCCCTGGGAGGGCTCGTGCTGATGGCGGACATGGTAGGTGGGTCCTGGGGAACGGGTTACTGAGCTGGGTCCCAGCCACCCTCCCCTTTTCAGGCTGCTTGCGGGTGCATTTCTGTGCCTCCTTGCCGATGGAATTACTGGCGCTGCAGGAGGTCTGCAGGTTCAAAGCTGGTGATGAGAAATCGAGTTCACCCCTTTCAGAAACATGGGTTGGGTTTAGGTGGTGATGGTGGTGTTTCGTAAAAGGAAATCTCTACCAACCCTTCAAAGACAAATAAGAGCTCTGAGCCCAGCGCCCCTCGCCTTCAGCAGAGGGACCCGGGTGAGAGGGGCTGAGCTTGGCTGGTCTCAGGAACCCCACTTCTTTTCCTTCCACAGTGGCCACCCGGGACACAGGTCCCCTGAGGTTCAGGGCAGGGAAGAGGCACTCACTGAACTGTCCTACTGAGTTCCCCTGAGGGATCCAAATTACAGAAACCCTTGTGCAGACACGGGGTGAAAGTCTGGGACTTGTGCTGAGATGGAGCCTCCAGGGACACCTTCCCATCACCTTGCTGCCGACTGTGCTCTGCTCTTTTTGTGTGTGGGGGTCTGGGATAATGAACCCCAGGCCCCCCCCCCCCCCCAGGCTTCTGATCTTGGCCTCTTTGCCAAGGCCCCTGTGCCCCTGGCTCTCCTGGCGTCCCCCAGCTGCTGCACTGGAGAGGTGGGCTCCATGGCAGTTGCAGCCTCAAGGAGAACAAGGAGAGGGATTGGGGTGCCTTGCCCACACCCATGGGGAATGGGGTGCTCTCTGGCTCTGGGTGGATGATGAAGAATGGAAAAGCCAGGGTGTCAGTTCCCTGCGGTGGTGGGGATGTGAAGGGGAAATGGGCACCTGGCGGGGAGGGGTGGCCCTAACTCTGCCTCGCTCACCCACAGCCACCTTCCCCGTGTCCAGATGGTTGGCTGGCATTGGTTTGTTCAATATTTGGGACTTTCTGCAGAGGACTCCAAGGAGGATGGGCTGTCTCACCCAGATGGAGAGGCAAGACCAACCCCATGGGAGTGAGCTGGAGGCAGGCAGGTGCTGGGTGTTCAAAGAGAGGCCAGTTTGGAGAGGATGCTGGGCACATGCCGGGGTGTCCACAGGCCTTGGGGGAGGGCACCCCAAAGGCCACTATAGACTGGCCGAGCAGGGAGAAGGACACGGCCCTTGGAGAGATGTGGATGAAGGTTTAGGGGATCAGCATCTGCTGTGTCCTGCGTGAAAACCCAGGATTTCGCTCAGTGTGGGGCCCACAGTAAAAGCTCAGGGAACATTGGTTAAACTGGGATGAATCAGACCAGAGGCTTGGCCAGTTATGGGGGTGCCAGAGCTGCTCCCTACTGTGATTATTTCACAGACTATTTACTGGGTGTCTGCTCGGTCCTTGCCCGAGCCTGGCTGCCCCTGGAGAGCCCACACTCTGGACCCTTTGCTGCAGAGGCGGCTGTGGGATCCCTGGTGACCTGATTCCCCACATCTCTCAGAGACGCCCCTGCTCCTTTTATTAACTTGGTGTGGAAGGAGTTGTCCATGCTGAGGAAGGAGGGGAATTAAAAATAATGGGGTGTGTGCATATCTGTGAAAGTGAAGATATAGAGGTAGATGCTTACCGTGAATGAGGGCATTATACTCAGCTCACTGGTTCTAGTCTTCCCCGTGTCAAAGCCTTTTCTGAATCACTGCCCCACTCAGCCCCATGTCAAAAATTTATTTGCGCTAATCAAATTTTCAGCTCCCCATTCTGTTGCAAGAAGTCTCCTGTAGCCAAATTTGCACGCATATGTGTGTGTGTGTGTGTATTTTCCTATATTTGTGGATTAAAATCCAGGCCCCGTGTTTCCTTTGCTGTCTGTCTCTCACTAATCCTTACGGAGGCATCACTGTAGAAAGAAACTCTGAGTCTAGGCTAGAAGGAAATCTAAACACACACACACACACACACACACACTTCAGACAACACTGAAAGCCTGCACTAGAAAAATAAGAGGCCCCACAATCCGGAGACACGTGAAAGAAACTTGAAGTTTTCACATCCAAGTTTGGCAGCTTGGTGGACTTGAAGGTTAGCTATGAACAAGCATAATCAGATCTTTCTTTTTGTCCATATTTAATTCAAATGAGACAGCTCTGTGTTGACTTCTAATTTGGAAGTTAGGCCACCCACCATGGTGCTCCCAGCCAGTGAAGCCGGCTGGCGAAAGCTTTCTTAAATGGTGCTAATCAGCCCGGAGAGGCCTGCCCTCTATCCCCATCAGTATTCTGTAATTCAGATGTGCTGATAACCTGAAATTGAATGTGTCAGGATGCAGACAAGCGAAGGGAGGGGGTCCCTGCCCTGCCCCTGTGCCCATCCTCCCCCCTCCCCCGTAGGTGTGCATGCACGTGCATGCGTGTGTGTGTATGTGTGTTATTGTTCAGGGCAGGGGACAAATGGAAGGTTTCAAGATCTGAAAAATATTTATGGGGAAGCTTTGCATTTTTTATATGTTAAAGGAATCAACAGACGTTTTGGCTGCTAAGGGGTGAATGGTAATTTGCGATTAATTTTTTTTTTAAGCCCTGGCTATTTTAAAACCATTCTCCCACTCTCTCATATTTTATTTGAGACAGACAGACACACACACACACCCACCCCAGTCTGGTGAGCACGTCTCACAGGAAAGTTTAACAAAAGAGTCGCTATTGTCACTGTCCCAGCCGGCAGCAGTGCAGCTGAGGGTCAGTTGCTATTTCTATTTTAAACCTTGATTTTTGCAAAGTTTGTCTTTTGGCTGTTCTCATTCTAATCAGGCTTAGTTAGGGGATCCGCTCCAAGCTCCACACCAGGCTGTGAGGACAGAGAAAGATAAACTGGGGGGATTAAACAAAAAGTTCTGCCCTGTCAATAGGCATGTGTGTGTGTGTGTGTGTGTGTGTGTGTGTGTGAGTGAATGAGAGAGAGAGAGAGAGAGAAGGATTCATTGGCCACCAGTCATTAAACATTCATTTCTTTAATTCTGAAGCAAGTGCAGTTTATTGTTATATTTTCTTTGTACTGCTCTATTTGGCTTTGCCTGGGTGTTGGCTTGTATCTCCAGGGTACACCGCCTTGTGCCCAAGGATGTGTGTCACAGGCGTCAGAGGCTGTCAGCTCTGACTCTCATAGTCCATTCAGGCCCTCAGTCAGGTCCCCACATTTCCCAAATGCTCAGTACCATCCTGCCCCCAGCCTTTGCCCTGCCAGGATCCTCTTCCTTGTTAACCTGGCTCAGATCGGGCACCATCTTGGCTCTGAAACATCCCCCATGGACTTCTCCAGCATGCCCTCCTGCAGGTTAGGTTTTCCCCTTTGAGGTTCTCCACTTTGCCCTGGTTTGGAGACACCTGCACTCACCTCATCTCTCCTCCCCCTGGAGGAAAGCTCTTTGAGGCTGAGACGGGTGTCACAGGCCCCTTTTGCCCAGAGCTGGGTGGGTGCTGGGTGGGTACAGGCAGCAGGAGGCTGAGTTTCTTGGAACCGTCTTTCTGGAGGGCTTGTGAGGTCCCTCGATAGGGCTTGCCATATTCAGAGGAAGGGACAAAGAGGGAAGAGGCATCTGGGAGGGGGCAAAACATAGGGGAGCAATAACGGTTGCCTTTTGGCAACTTGCGCCCACCTGTGTCACCTTGTCTTCTCCCACTCGGTCCATTGCTGGTGGGGACCCAGCCAGCCCTGCGGTTGTGTGGCTGCCCGTTGCTTCCAAGACTGTAGATCTTCATCCTAAGAGGCTGCTCCATCCTAGGGTGAGGAGGGGGGGTCCCGCTTTGTGACTCCTCGTTGCGGTCAGGCTGATTGGCACCACACGGCCCATCATCCAGGATGACTGAGAATTCTTTCCCGTGGCTTGGACCCAGTGGTGGCTTCCCCAGGGGAACGGTTGGCATGTGTTTAATTATTCATTGGTGCTCTCATCTGTATCTCCCTGCTCCTTGATTGTTTTGTCTTTCCTTAAAAACATCTATTTGAAATTCTGTGATCAAAGACTGAAAGACAAAGTAGAGGAGGAGGATATTAAAATGAAAATTTTTTTAGGAGGTTAGGAGGTCAAGATCATTTTTATTAGAAAAGTTTATAAGATGAAGCCACGAATTATTTACGTAAACTTCATCTATCAAGCATCATACTCCCGACTGTGCCTCTGGTGAGCAATATTGGCTGGTGTAACCTAGATTTTAAATAACTTCCATTTAAGGCTGGAAAAATTCATTTTAATTAAAATTAACGGATTTTTCTTCATCGTATTTTAACGCACATACACACACACACATCTGTGTTCAGAATTGATAAAGAAAGAACTCTGGTTAAATAATCCACTTTTGTCTGACAACGGAATCCGTTATAGAGGTGCAAATATGCAGAAAGCTATTTGGAAATGCATCCTAGTAGTTGTCAGGTTTTATTATGCAGGAAGGTGTCATGTTTGTTACGAAGCTGAGTGCAGATGGCAGAGTGGAAGAAATGGATCACTAATTTTAACAATGATTAATGAACAGAGATAGAAAATGAATTACATTGGACTATCGGAGGCAAGAAATATTTTTGTGAAAATTTTGACTCATCTGCTGTGCTGTTCTCTGCAAATTATTTTCAGAAATTCTATATGTTGTCAACAGTTGACTGCATTTTCCATTACTGTCTATTTCTGTTCTTAAGTACTTTTGTGTTATTAGAGATACATAATTTCAAAATACCAATACATTCCTGATTACTTAGAGAAAATATATGTAACAGTGTGGCTGTTCCATAGATGCTAGCCATAAAAGTCCTGTTTTATAATAATCTTTCATTCTTCCTCATTTTATCACTACATTAGGAATGTTTGATAAAAAGAAAGGGGGGTTGGGGACTCTCCTGGCACATGCAGAATAAAGGAAAAATAGAAGCAATGATAGAAATAAAAATGTGGTCTGGTGGCTTGTGCTGGAGGCTACCACCTGCCCTGTCCCTCTTTGTGTCCTCTGCTGGGCGTAATAGGAGAGAGGGGGACAGACCCACTCTTTGGGGTTCACGATCCACCCTGTTCTGTGTTCTGTGTTCTGTGGGTGCAGCCACAGCACCGCCCCCCCACCCCACCCCAGGTCATCTCCCTCCAGATACAGGAAGTTCTCACCAGTATTTGCAGTTTTCCAGAAGTTTTTTCTCCGATAGACTCTTACTCTAGCACAGTCTCTCTGCTCTCATCCTGGTATTGAGAGTGAGTTTTCGTGATACTTGGTAAGTCTTATTTTCTTCATTGACCTTGTTAGCAATTGTGTGTGTGTGTGTGTGTGTGTGTGTGTATTGTGTGAGATCTGCGAACAAATATGGCTTGTTTGGTTATGATCTCTGCTCTTGGTAGGATGCACACGTATGTGATTTCTCATTTGGGAAAAGTGGATAGTGCTTTTTCCTTCCATTTTCCTCCCTTCCTCCTCCCCTCTTCCCTTCTTCTCCTTTTTTACCCTTCTTCCTTCCTTCTTTCCTCCTCTTCTTCTTTCTCTTCCTCCTTCCCTTCCCCCTTCCTTTCTTTCCTCTGTCCCTTCCTTCTCTTTTTTTGGTAAAGATATTAACCATCTTAAACCTGTTAGCTTGGAGGCATCTCATTTTCCTGAGGTCCTCTGCAACTGAGACATGATTTACTAGTGTTTAGATCCTTTATTGTAATTGGTAGGCACTTAATTTCGTTCATCAGGAGCCACTTGGGCAGTGACATGTGTAAATTTCATGCTTAGCACTTCTGGATGCTCACTGTTTCAGGAGGACCTGGTCTCAACCTGGCCGTGCGTCTGCGTTTGGGGGCACCGACCCACCGCTCAGCCTGTCGCTACTGGACACGTGGCGTAGTCATTAATTTGTATTACAACCTTATGGCGTAGCCCTTGTTGGGTTCTAAGAACTCCCCAGCCTTCCCCCCAAGAGGGATTCTGCCGAGTTGAGCGGGTCAAGAGGGCAGGGTGCTTTGCAACCCTCCCAGTGGGCGCAGGACGTTCAGGGCTCTGGCTTTCATAGGCGCAGGGCTGCCCCCCGAGAATTGCCGGGTGTCTGAACAAATGGACGATCTATAACTACTTCCTTCTCCTGCACACACGCTTTCCAAGTTTCCAGCGTGACTGTTTTATTTATGCTCTTGACCTGTAAAAACAGGCAGGCTGTTTAAAAAGCAGAAGTACTTCCCATGATTAGAGTACTTAGAGTTGAAGTAAATTGCAGAATGAAGAGGACATTCCCCATCTCGACAGCAGAGATTGTCACAGAGGTTTTGCTTCCTGAGGATGGTCTGTGTTTCTACACTTCCGTGTCCCCCACCCTCACTGGCCATGGGGTCCCCAAGAAAGGATTAGGTGTCTTCCCCTTTTCTTGCATTTAGGTAGTGGACTAGCCTTAGAGAACATTTAAAACGTGTTTGCAAATAGTTCTAAGTCAAGTAGTTTGCATATAATTATGGTCCTGATGGGAAAATACTTTGGAAAAACAACTAGCGACACAACGCAAGTCTTGTTCAGGCTACAGAGCGTATGCTGAACACTGAGGAGGCTCTGGCGGTCTTGATGAACAAGGTACGGAGGGCTCCAGGGAGCCAATTTAGAAGGTGACTTAAGGTGAGCATGGCTTTTTACGTCTGTTTTTGGCAAATGAGTCAAATAGTCATCACTTACAGGGGATTCCCCATAAGCCGGGCTGCCCGCCTGGGGTGACCCCCAGGTTTGGAGCTGTAGGAGGTGGGGGTAGAGAGAGGGGCGTGTGCATGTGTGGACCTCGTGAGAGGCTCGTTGTGTGTGAGACCTGGAGGGGACGGTGGTCACTCAGCTGGGGTCCACCTAGAAGTCAGGTAGGGATAATCGAATGGCGCGAGACAAGGGGTAGGGCAGGCGTGGAGGGCGAATCTACAACCATGGATGGAGAGATCAGGAGGAGTAACAAAGAAATCCCAGATGATCACTTAAGAGACAAGTGCATCCGACTCATGGTTTGGGTTGCTTTGGAGGCGGTTAAGTCGTGTGGACGACACTTGGATCCGAGCACCAGGGAATGAGCTGGCACTCAGGCTGCTTTCTTCCTTCCACCATTAAAGTCTTCTGGTTATTTAATCTGAGTACGTTAATGACTGCATAAATCTGGTTTCTGGCCTGCGCCCGTAGTAAGCCCATTCCCAGACCCTGCTTGGATGTATGACGATACCACGGCCAAGTGTGTTGTGACCCTCACACCTCTGTCTACGGGGACGGCTGGCATGAGGCAACTAGAGCCAACGTCGAAAGCACTCCTGTTTCTAGCTGGTTCTCGGTTTTCAGGAACAGTGCTGCTCACTTTTCTACACTCTTTTTCAGTTTTTTTTTTTTCCCACTTGTAACTACCTTCATATTGATCTGAACTAACTCATCAAATAAGACCTGAAGAGTAAAATGATTTGAAAAATTATTTAAAAATATCTATTTCAAGGAAAATTTGCCCAAGCCAATAAGGAGTGTGCTCACCCTTACACATCTACTTGGCCACAACTGTTGGTATTTTCAGGGACGGCACATTTGATTTGGTGACATCCAGCCATCTCAACCAGAGCCACACCTGCCTGCAATCCTGCACGGACACAATCTCTAGACATCCTGCAAGGGTGCCTTTTAGCCTTCCACCCCCAGGAGCCTATATTTAAGTTCAACTAAGTTGAGTAATTCTAATAATATGGTCCTATAGCAAGAACAGGAGAATAGTCAAGATGTCTGTCATCCTTCTGTTACGTCAGGTAAATAACTGATTGACCTTTTGGGCGCTCTGATACTTTACTAATCAGAACCTGAAATCTGTATAACAACACTTCATTTACTTGATAGACAAAAGAACAATTGCACTTGAAGTAATGTGATTTCTAAATAGACACTGCCTGTCAAAAATAAATGCATTAGAAGTAAAATGTAGCTCAAGGAGACAATTAGCAAACAGAGGTGACACCATAAACAGGTGCACCCATTATTCCCAAAGCTTGTGGCAATATATTCGTGTCTTTTAGAGTGATGGGAGATCATGTGACGGTTTGGTGGATTATCTATCGGCATCATCTGACTGATGAAGCCCGCTGCTGTTGCAGATCATTTAAAAATGCATCTCACAAATTACATGGTAGCTGGGAAAAATGCAGGTTTTTTTTTTTTTTTTTTTTAATTTTAAAGAACAATGCTTTTCTAAAGCTATGTGCTAGCATATGTAATTTTTTCTTTGAAAGGATGGAGGCCATTTCATTATGCTGGGTATACAGTCGGTTAAGGATGTGCAAATTCATTACAATGTTTGTTAATGTATAAAACATTTTCCATTCTGGTTTTAGTGACATTGGATTTTTGTCTGTAATGTGCTGTTTCTGAAACATCTGCCATCCCTTGTTACCTGTGGGCAGAAGAGAGAGAGGGAATATACTCTTCCTAAGAATGTTTGTAAAATCCTGACCAAAATGGCAAGGCTTGGAAGATGAGAGGGAAAGGATATTTTGCCTTTCCTCAGGCTGTTAGGTTTGAATTTTCTTGAATTAGGGACTTTACTGTGAGACAAGCAAAGGGGGCCTGCCATTGGTCTGCTCGGCAGGCCAGACTTGGGGAGGGCCAGGTTTCCTTGGGGCCTCTCCCGCCCGCCATGTTTGTCCAGCCTTGCTTGGGGGGGGCTGTCCTCAGTGTCCCACTTCCCTGTTATTTTTATCTGTCTTCTTGGCTTTCTTCTAATATGATATAAGGGGTATTTGAGGATCCAATGGTTTTGGCAATTATTATTTCTTCTAGTTACTGTAAAATCACAGGAAAGCAATGAGAAATACTTTATGTGGCCTCCGAGTTAGCCTGGCTTGACTTTCTTAGGCCTTCTTCAGAATAACCAGTAGCTGGAGCTAAATTTAATATGGAACTGAGGGTAAAAACACTGATCAGGACAGCAGCATTTTGATCCCACCCTATGCCTTGGTAGGAAGATGAAGACAACAGCGTTCTTTGTAATGTTCCTGACGTGCTCCACAGTCATGCTGGTTTCCAGTTGGGGGGGTGGGAGCTCACATCCATTTTTACCCCACTGTCTGGGCCCTCAGCCATAGCAGTACTTTTTGAAGCACCCCAGTTTCTACCTTGGAGCCTGAAGTGACCCGTACTGGGGCTTTGGTGGAGGGCTCAGCCTGAGGACTGGAAATGGTCTGTCTGAGGAGGTGGGCTTTGAGAGGTAGGCGTGGGGCTGGCTGACTCAGGCTCTTGTTTAAACATGTTAAGTCAGTTCAATTTGTGAATTGCCATAACAGCAACAAGAAAACTCTCACAAAAGCAAGGAAGTGGCTGCGTGTGGTCTCCAGCCACTGCACTCTGGTGCGTGGGCCGAGAGCCGAAGGTGCCTCGTTGGGATTCCTGGACATCACCTCGTCAGGGTAGTGGTGGCCAGAAGGTTCCCAAAGGACCCTGAAGCTCTAAGCCCTGGAGAGGTTTCCTGATTTGCAGAAGTGGAAATACTCCAGCCAGAGAAGAGACTTTCACTAAGCTTCCTCAAAGCTGTTCTCTCCCCTTTCCCTTTTTGACACCTGTGGGAACTCAGCATTTTGGCCAGTGGCCTGTATTCGCGGATGGCCAGGCAGCGTCCATTTGCATCTGGGACCTAGGGCTTGGGGAGATGTGAAATCAGAGATTCACATGAAATGTGTTGTCAACTGTGTTCATGGACATACTCCCATGCATACCCACACCCACACACGTGCACATGCACACACACACACACAGAAAAGACTGGAAGGAAACGTCCCCATATGTAACAGCAATACACCTGCTGATAGATGATGGATTATTATTTTCTTCTTTATAGTATTTTGTATGTTCCAAATTTTCTCCAATGAGCATATATTACTTTATTAATCAAACAACTGTAGAAAACTGAAATGTAAATGAACTAAAATGAAAAAAGGACACCTGGAAGGCAGCACTGAGATGGTTTGATAAAAACTTGCACAACTCTCATTGTGACTTGAGAGAAGATCCGTGGAACCAGCCCAGTGATATTGACGATCATACATTTCCTCTAAAAATCTGCTTAAGAAAGTAAGTGAATTTTTATTGTGGGTAAATTTGGCTGTCTTAGTGGCCTGACCAGACAAGTCTTCATAAACCTGATTTTTTTTTTTGCTAAACTCTAAATCAGCACTGTACGATACAAATAAAATGCAAGTCACGAGTGTAAGCCAGGTATGCAATTTTTAAGTTTTTTAATAGGCGTCTTGAAAAAGGGCAAAAAGGAAAAAATGCAATAGATTTTAGGGATGTATTTTATTCAGGTGAACTCAGTGCCCTCCTCCCCTACTTGGGATCTGACTCCCAGGGTGTAAATCTCCCTGGCAACGCAGGACATGACTCCCAGGGATGAATCTGGACCTGGCATCATAGGACTGAGAACATCTTCTTGACCAAAAGGGGGATGCAAAATGAAACGAAATAAAGTTTCAGTGGCTGAGAGATTCCAAATGGAGTCGCGAGGTCACTCTGGTGGGCATTCTTATGCACTATATAGATAACTCCTTTTAGGTTTTAATACATTGGAATAACTAGAAGTAAATAGCTGAAACTATCAAGCTGCAACTCAGTAGCCTTGACTCTTGAAGATGATTGTATATCAACGTAGCTTACAAGGGGTGGCAGTGTGATTGTGAAAGCCTTATGGATCACACTCCCTTTATTCAGTGTATGGATGGATGAGTAGAAAAATGGGGACAAAAAAACTAAATGAAAAATAAGGTGTGAGGGGGGGTGTTTGGGTGTTCTTTTTTACTTTTATTTTTTATTCTTATTTTCACTTTTTCTGGTACAAAAAAGTGATTGGGGTGATGAATGCACAACTATATGATGGTGCTGTGAACAATTGATTGTATACTTTGGATGATTGTGTGGTATGTGAATATATCTCAATAAAATTGAATAAAAAATGTATTTTATTGAATTCAGTGCATCTAAAATATTATCATTCCAACGTGTAAAAAGTATAAAATTATTTAATGAGATATTTTGCATCCTTTAAAACGTGGTTTATATTTTACACATCCAGCACATGTTGGTTTGGACTGACCCCCATCCACATGCTCAGTAGCCACCATGTCAGTCAGCAGAGCTCTCGATACTCAAGAAATACTTGATACAGCAGAATATTTGAACAGCAAAATTACCTGCAGTATAGTGTGGGTGAAATAGAAAACAGGCCCTTTATACCTTCCAGTTATATCACCTTTCTTCCTTAAGATAAGCTCTTCGTTGCATGCCTTGTGATTTGATCATGATGTGAAATATCTTTTGTAAGGAGTTAAATATTTCAGTTCATGTGGTAATACAGTCTACTAGAAAGCATTTAAAATATTCTGGAATTTTTCTTCTTTTGCATTACTCAGTTCTGGGGGCAAAGGCTGTCTTGTAGAATCTTGAGCTGCTGTGGGAGCTGTCTGCATCCCCATTGTGGCAAAGACACTGGGTGAACTGGGGCTTGGGGAGGGCCTGACAGGCCCTGGCTCTTGGGGAACCTGTCTCTGGGTAGAGGGGGGACCCACCTGGACACCTTGAGGCTCTGGGACTACTCCAGCGTGGCAGCTTGATGCTCGATGGCCTGACCCCATGGGAAACACATGCTTCTGGTTTGTGCGTCTCGCCCTAAGGAGACTGGCCTGTGGAGCTGTGGGATCCTGGGTCAGCACCCCCCACCTTGGGACGAGGCAGGTGTCCATGTGCAGAATAGTGCCAAGGTCTGGACATACTTTTGGGGGCACAGGTGTGGGGGCCGTTGGGGGCCTTAGACAGGCCTGATTTCCTCAGAGATGGGGCTCCCCAGGGCTGTCGGAGACAGAGATGCCGTGGAAATCATCATCAGCGATGGAATCAGACGGCTGGATTCAAGGCTTAGTTCCCCACTCATGAGCTCTTCACTGCAGGCAAGTTATGTCACTGCTCATGCCTCAGTTTCCCTTCAGTGAACGAGCATAATCACAAGTCCTACCCCATAGGGTTGTCAACAGCGTGAAGCGAGCAAAGACCGTGTGTGTGAGTGCTTTGGACGCTGGTTGGCCTGTGTGAGCTGTCACTCCCGTTGAGCTCAGGAATGGCTACGTGTGTGCGTGTGTGTGCATGTGCGTGTAAATAAATTCTGGTTGTCTCCTGGACCCTACTTCTGTAACGGCTCAAGTGTTTCCATCTCCTGCACCCTCAGCCTGCACCGCGTCACCAGCGAGAATATCTTCCCTGTCCCTTCACTTTCCCTCGCTCCTCTCTCAGGGCTGTTTTGACTATGAATTAATTGTAGGTTGGGGAACTTGTGAGCAATAATCAAAGCCAATAAACTTCAAAACGATGGGGAGGACGACGGCCACCGGGGGAGTGCAGGGTGGCCTCTGGGGCTCCTGGGGGATGTGGAGTGGGGAGGTGGGGGCTTCCCATGTTTCTTTAAAGGAGACACCGAGTGTTTCCGATTGTCACTTAAAAGCTCAGACGCCAAACTTTGGAAATCTGGGTGAGAGGGGATGGTTTCCAAACAGCTATTCTTATTGTTCACCAGCAAGCCTGAACTCAGTGGAACGTAGAGTTAAACTTGAAACTTCTTGGCAAGGGTTAATAATCAATGTAGATCTCCTAACAAAGGAGACGCTGCCTTATTATACTGGGAAAGTTTTTTTTCTTAACTGTCAGTGAAGCAGTACTAATTATTACTCCAGTGTAAATGAGGTCATTTCCTATTAAGAGAACAAAATGCTTAGCCTCGCCTTGCCAATTCATACCAACTATTTTTCACACATACTCAGCTTTTTAGTTTTTTTTTTTTAATTTTGATAAAATCCATTCATTTGTATTAGAAAAGTGTAAACCATCGCAATAATAGTTGCCCATGATTACCCAAATGAGCTTTTGTAATGTGTGGGTTGTTTGAATACCATGTGTTAGCTATGGAACAATTAGGCAGCTGAATGGATCTTTAAAACAATCAGATACTTTTATCTCACTGGAAAAATACATTCCTTGGATGGTACTGTTAAACCGTAAATTCCGGGGAACACTGAACTCTCGTCACGAGGAGAACTTTCCGATATATGTTGATCAAGGACAAAAAGACATCCAAATATCTTGTCTTCATGTTTTCATTTTTTTATGCAAGCAAAAAGATTTAAGGAATATTGTAGCAAACAAAGGGTAATTGTTTTAGCCCAGATGTTGCTTTTGCACAACAAGCAGGTTACAATGTTCCCACAGAGCTGATGAGCCCAATCAGGGAAATGATTAAAAATTGATTTTGTCCCTGTAATTACAGTATGTAAACTACTTAGCTTGGATTGCAAAGGAAGTGATTTTCTAATTACGTATATACTCTGGTGTCTAATGATTGGTTTTTTGAAGTAATGAAGAGAGAGCAGTAACGACTCCTTGGTGTTCTGTTGTTTAAGAAAGACCATCTTTAGAGTAAGCAGCAACAGACAAAGAGTTTAAATTGAATTTTCAACACTGTTAATGTGCACATGGATTTGTTTATTAAAGAGACAGGGATGTGATGCGATTGGCTGTGAGCATCTTGGCTTTCTTTTCATGCTAAAACATGTAAAAATACATGCATCGGGCAGGCAGGCTGCTGGGAAGAAACCTCTCCTTTCTTCTGTCCCCCCTGCGCCTGGAATGTTAGCGCGGGGTCTGAGGTTCATGTGAGTGTCTGGTATCTGCAGAGCCTGAAAGCATTTAGATCGAACAGGTATCAGGTAGCTTCCCCATCAAAGTTATTTTTGTTTTAAAATGAAAGAAGAGGCTTTCTCTGGAAGCACGTCTGGGCAGTCCAGCGCACTCTATGTTATAATATTTCAGCTGCGGTGTATAATGCTAGGCCTGCACACACACACACATGCACACTCACACGTATGCACACGTTTGCGTGCACGCACACACACACACACAGGGGTTAGGGCCTGTGTTTGGAGGCCTGGCTGCAGTGATTGCAGGACCCCGTGGAGTGGACTGATGGGGTTTAGGGAAGAACTGGCTGAGTTTAGAGTGTTTGTCTCTGGTTTGAGACACTTTGTGACTCTGTTGAATAACAGCTCTTCAGGCACCTGCAGGGGTAGCAGTGCCAAGGGGCAACTGTTTTTCAGGGGGCAGGGTGTGCCCCCTGGGAAGGTGGTGGTCCTCAGCAGCCCGGGGCTCATTCCCTCCCTGGCTCCCAGGCCAGGATGAATGCAGGATGGCTCCGGGCTGCTCTCACTCCTGTTTCCGGTTCAGCATGTCTTGCTGGCTCCATATTGAAATGCTTCTCTCCGTCTCCACAGCTCCCAGGGTGGGCAACGTCAGTGTCCTCTCCCACCTGGGGAGTGGCAGCTGCCTCCCCACCACCCCTTGTCTCTCTGCCTCCGCTCGGGTCCCCTCCTCTCTACACAGCAACCAGAGCCACCCTTTTACCATGTGCATTAGATCACATTATTCTCTTGCTCGAATCCAGCAATGGTGCCAAATAAAATCCAAATTTTCTCACTGTGTCTGACAAGGCCCCTGCTGATATTGGTCCTTAGAAGCCCGTCTTCTCGCATTTTCCCGCTCACCAACTCTGCCCTGGCTGCATGAGCCTGCTGGCTGCTCCTCGAAAACATCGCATCCCCTCTTGACCTCAGGGCCTTTGCACTCACTGCTTGCTCTGCTTGGAAAGTGCTTCCCCAGGTTGTCACACCTTACTTTATTTTGGTCTCTTGTCACATGTCACCTTATCTCAAATAGCAGTCTCGGGCACTTGCAGCCATTTTCCCCAGCTTTATTTTTCTCCTTTGAGCTGACATTGTATTTTATTTCTATTCATTTTTTCGTTTGACGCTGCCCACTAGAATGTAAGTGCCACAAAGTGGAAACATTGTTTATCGCTGGATTCCTGGAACCTAGAAAAGAGCCTGGCACAAGGCAGCGCTTGATAGCTGAAGGTCAGCTGAAGATCCAGTTCCCTGAGGCTCTTTCTCAGGTACTTTTCCTCACTGGGAATCCTCTGCTGTTGGAAATGTGAAGGGGCGATGGCTGTGTCATGTGGGGCAGGGGTTCTGAGTTGATACGGAGAAATATCGCTTTGCTCTTCAGGGTTCTCAGAGAACTCTCGGAGAAAGGCCGTGAGCTTCTCGTTCGTGAAGTGCCCCCTTAGGAGCGGAGTTCCCCACCCATTGCGGGGAGCTGCCCTCGTCTGGCAGGTTCTGGACCCTGGTGGAACTCGAGAACAGTGAGCTCTGAGGTGGGGGGACTCAGAGACACGGGGAGGAGGCTGCAGGCCCCTCCCGTCTGTGTGTGCTTCTGGAAAGAGGAGAGCCTGCCTCTGAGGAGACGAGGGTTCTGAGGATGGTGGAGACATTGCTGGGCGTCGCTGCATCTTGGCCTCTTGGGTCCGCTCACCACACCCTTCTCCAGGCAGAGTGTGTCTGGCAGAGTCTCTCCAAATCCTTCTTTCCCAACTGAAAATGGTTGATGTGGCTCCCATCTGCCCTGGGTTTCTCAGAACCCTCAGCAGGCCTCTGAGGGACCCTGGGGTAGACAGCCTTTGTCTTGGCAATAATACACTCTGCCTGCCCACCTGGAGCAGAACATGGACTGTGGCAGGAGGGAATTCAGCTCCTCTTCCTTCTTTCCTTCTGTCCACCTGTCAACCCTTCCGTTCTTCCAGCTACACCTCCACCCTTCCATTCTCCCCTTTTCTCCTCTCCCCCTCCTCCCTTCCTTTCTTCCTTCCTCACTTTTATCCTCCCTCTCTCCCTCCCATCTCCATCCTCCCCTCAATTTCCATCCCTCCATCTATCCTCCTCCTCTCTCCCTCCCTTTCTTCCTCCCCTCCTTCTTTGCTTTCTTCCTTCCATTCTTGCCTCCCAACCATCCATCCTCAAGCTCATCTGCAGAGCTTAGGGATCCAGAGGTGAATCTGAAACAGCACTTTCCCCTGATGCGTGGGAAACCCTCCCTGTGGGAAACCCTCCCTGTGGGAAACCCTCCACGAGGGGCCTGGTTCTCGGTAGGTCCTCAGTAAAGGGTCCCTCTGGTTGTTCGTAATGTGGCTCTCAAGTTGCCACGTGTGGAAAGAGAGCGAGTGTGCAGTGCTCCCAGGAAGGCCTCCTGTTGGCGTGGAGGAAGGCTCTCTGTCTTAGACTTGGGTTCCTTACAGAGGGACCGGTGGTGGTGGTGGGTGCCGCCCCTACCGCTCACCTCTGGATTCACCCATCGCCGCCTCCCTCAGCAGCCTCAGGCTCGAGTCTGCAGCTGGGCTCTCGCCTGCCCAGTGAGGATTTCTGGGAGCTTGCCCAGGAAACCAGTACTCCACCCAGAGCTTCCATTGCAGCTACCTCCAGGAGAACTCTGGTGGGAGAGGGATACCCTGTTCCTTTTGGGGGGCTCCTCTGTTCTGTCCTGCCTGCTCAGGCCCCCTCCACCTTCGGGGGACGGAGGTGCCAGTGTAGGGCCAGCCGTGGGTCTGAGTCAGGTGAGGAGGGCTGGGCCTTTGGGTGGGCACAGCTCTGCCTGCAGAATCCACAGCAGTGGGTGTACGGAGGCTGCACGGTGGGCCCGATGCGTGCCAGGGTGGACCAGAGCTGCTGGCAGCATCCCCCTTT
This sequence comes from Choloepus didactylus, assembly GCF_015220235.1. Lineage (NCBI taxonomy): Eukaryota > Metazoa > Chordata > Mammalia > Pilosa > Megalonychidae > Choloepus > Choloepus didactylus. Next base: position 24,747,566 of record NC_051333.1, on the reverse strand, counting down.
CTTTCTCATCTTGTGTTCCCATATCTTCCTTTCTTCCTTGACTCCTTCCAAAGCCTCTCCCTCACAGCTTCCCGTCCCTTCCCAGCCTTTGCTTCCTCCAGGGGCCTTGATGGGTCCCCTAAACTCCTTCACTCACAGGTGCTGGCGGCTGAGGGTGCCTGTATCTGTTGTGCCTTACCTGCCTTTTAAAGAGGGAGCTGGGGTCCTACTATATAGTACTACTATATAGGATTTCAAGTACTGAAAGACATCCGTGGAGGTAGTTTTTTGGCAGAGTGGCTTCCTTCTTTGCCCCCACGCCCTCACACACTTTGGTTCATGCTGTACTTTTGGTTGCCTTTGTAATCTGCCCCTTCCTCCTCTGATCTGCAGGTAGCTGCACCAAACTGGGCTTGTGGGCAGTGTCTCCTGGGTGGCTTCCCTGCACCCCCCAGGCCTCTCAATGTGGGGTCCTTGTGGGAGACTTGGCCAGGGGGACGCCTTATGTCAGCAGCCTACGTCTGTTACATCACTGACTGCATCACCTCGAAATATGAGTTACTTACTTGCACCAAAAGAGCTGTTGCTTTCATTGAGGAAGACAGAATTACCCTGCTGGCATTTTCCTTGCTCCTGACCCCCAGATCCAGAGAGCGTCAGTGGCCTGACACAGTCACCTTTCCCCGACCCACAGTGACAGTAACGACCTCAGACAAATGGAACGAACTCAATTTACTTTCCTAAGGTTCCAGCTTGGCCGTGAAACCCCGGCTCCCTGCTATTCCTGCAGAAAGCGTGTTGGGCTAATCTTGCCCACGTGGGTCAGCCACCTTTTGATAACCCCCCTAGTAATTCAGGAGAGCATTTAAGAGGGCACTGCCCCCAAGGCGGCCATGGGGTCTTGCACTGGGGCCTTTAGTGATTTAGGGCATTGATCCCCGTGACTGCCCATTCCAGCTTGCAGGAGCCGCTGATGTTCTGACCAATGGCGTGAAGCTGGAGGACAACCAGGTGTGGAACTTCCTGAGATGAAATCTCCCTGTCTTCTCCCTGTCACTGGAATTTACAGAGCTTCTAAGTGAACAGCCCCTGGAGAATAGTCTGACAATTTTGCGAGTCATGAGCTTGGATATAAAATCTGGATATACACTTCCTTCTCTTGCGACCCCCCCCCCCCCCAAAACATAAGGAGTCTTGTGAGTAAAGCAAATAAGTCTTCTCAGAACTATCCTAGTGCTGGGAACCTGTTCAGCTTGGCACTGGAACAGAATCTTGGAAAGCAGAGCATCCAGTGTTTGTTTTCTATTCTCTAGATTTTAATGTTGAATGATACAGAGAAAAGCAAAGTGTAAAAAAAATCTGATGGAAGTGCATGCAGGTTTGCGTGTGTGTGTGTGTGTGAGAGAGAGAGAGACAGGGAGAGAGAAACTTGTAATTTCTTTCCTTTCCATGTTGCAGGATGTTTGAGATGTAAACTTGCTTTATGTCACAAGATAGGCACATAGAAATCTGTTTAGAAATAATGATGTCCCTGTTGCACTCTGGGAAAAAACTTGTAGTACACAGTCAGCAAACACCTTTCTGGTTGCCAGAGATGAATCTTGGAGCTGGATGGAGTGTTGCAAACCTTGAGGTCCAGTCTTTGTGGGCTGGGGCTGCCACTGTGGGCCTCTTCCGGCTTCCCATTTGCAGACATCCTTGAACCCCTACTGGCATTCTCGTTCTGTAATTTTAGAATTTACAACTTCAGGTTAAGTAAAATATACTCTATCAAGAGGGAACTTTTGCTTGCCCTATAAAATCCCTGTAACCTGACCAACAAATTAGATTCTGAGTGGTACAGGTCCTGAGGAGTGAGCTGGACCTGGGAACGTGCTGGCGTTAGCAGGCGTGCCCACAGCTGGGGGTTTTTGCCTCGATCCCCCAAGCCAATGGCTCTGAAGTCACTGTGGACCAGCGTCTCGGCTTTCCCTCTAGGCCCTTATCTCATCTGAGCATGCTGTGGTGGATGAGAACATCTTCGCAGGACTCATTTCAGTTATAAAACAGAATGAAAAAGTAAGAATGTAATTGGCTGCTGCTTTGCTGGTCTTGGTTCAGGAGAGAGGACTTCGGTGCCAAATGCGCCATCCCTAAGCCTCAGTTGTTGGTTCCCAGTTTGGACCCATTGAGTGCCATCCTGGCTGCCGAAAGCGCTTGGCCAACTGAATTTGGAAGGGATTTTGATCTACTGTAGGGGGTTTCTTAAATCATGTAGGAGAAAATAAAACACATGAGTACCTCCTCATTTCCTCACTTTCGGGGGGAGAGAGAGAGGGAGGGAGGAGAGATCTCTTCTTTGCTCTTATTTCCTCTTCTGTGCTCTTATTTCCTCTTCTGTCCCATCTAGAGATGGTTTAGAGCTCCACCCCCTTCTTTTTTTTTGTAGGTGGCAATTTCCCAGTGAAAAGAGGCTGAGCAAATTAGGTTGATTGCAAGTGAAGGTCACGTATTTCCCATTTTTTAAATTGATCAAAGAATTGGGACACTGAGGCCATCAAATAACTGTAGACTCTCAACCAACCCAGCAAATTTTTGCCCAGAACGAATGCTGTGTATGTGTCTTATTGAAGCCAATGTGTTTGATTTTTAACATTTCTAACAGGTCTTATTTTTGCAGTTCCCGACACCACGGCTTTAAGACTGTCCTTCGGCTGGGAGGGAGATCCATTGCTTTAAGACTTGCCTGGTAAGGAGAACTGTTTTGTAGTCTCTTGGAGTGGTGTGTGTCTGTGGGTGTGGGGTCTCCAGGCTGCCTTCCTTGGGTCTTGTATATCCCTCCTGTGTGGGGACGAGCTCTCCCAGGTACTCCAGTTTACTCTGTGGAATGAGTGGACTGAGGGGAAGCTTCTGGCTTCAGTGGTCTCTGGGATCCAGCGTGGGTCCCAGGGCTTCCAGGATAGGCTCACAGAGGCGGCCAACTCTTGCAAGGCTGACCTCTGTCCCTCTCGTGGGACGTCCTTAAGGGTGACTTTCCACCAGCCCCCAGAGCTGGTGGGCCGGTGGGGCTGCTGCCACAAGCCAATGACCCCCTTGCGGCCACGTCCTCGGTCCATCCTCCCTCACCCCCCGTGGGGTCTGGCCCAGTCTCAGAGGAAACCCATTCCAGAACGGCTCCACGTGCAGCCTCCCTGCCAGACCTGAGATCACACACTCAGCAGTGAAGTGTCCTCCCAGCAGAGAAGCAGATGAAAACTTAACATAAAATAAAAAAGGGAAGGGCAGTGCATTCATTTGATGTCTTCGGCCGCCTCATCTGAGGCTGCCCCTGATATCTCCATAAACTTCCCCTCGGATCTAATTAGCCAAATCCACCTTCTCCTGACCACGTGCCTCCGAGGTCACCCCATAAACTGGGGAAATTGATAGCAGAATTGTGCACTCAGAAATTAATTTTATATTGTACTGGATATATATTTTTTTATTGTGACTTTATCCTGTTGGAAAAGTGCTTACTTCCGATTTTGTGGATATAACTGACCGTGGATTACTTTTATTTTGGTTTTTACACAACAGTTATATTAGAAATTTGCTGTTTTATTCTTACCTTCTTAGTAAAAATCCTTTTATCACACAATGGGTAATTTATATCCATTACCAGGCCTTTCAATCCTTTTCAGTGGGGCTGTCAGTGCCGTTGGCACAGTAATGATTAATGTGATCTAATAATAGTGTGCCATTATATTACCTTAGTAAAACATGTACCAACATCCTATTCGGATCTACCAAATTCATAGCTTCCTATAATATTTTTGTTGAAAGACAGGATTACTATTTTTCAAAGCTGATTTTTTCCCCTTTAACATATTTAATGAAATTCACAATTCTTTGCCTTAGCAATCTCAGCCGTGTGATTGGCTTTGCCTCCATCAGCCCTGTTGTGATTTGTCAGGCAAGAGGTCCGTCGGTCCCAAAGATCTAGTGGGGAGATTACTTTGTTTTTGTCGGGACTGGGTTATTGTGGCTTAAAGAAAAAAAAGAAGAAGCTGGGTTTCCAGACCTTTCTGACTTGGGTTTTAGATCAAAAAGCAAAAGAATGAGTGATTGGGCTCATCAACTCCTCTTTCCTTCCCGCCCCAGTTTTATCCTCTCTTCTGTCACCTGCTTTAGTCTGCTGGTGAACAGGAAGTCGCTTCAAGCCACACCATCCTTTCCTCCTCCAGCTTCGGCTTACCCTTTTTGGGTCCGGTGCAGGCTCCTCAGCCTTGGCACGGTTGATATTTTGGCCTGGATCATTCCATATTGTGGGGGGCTGTCCTGTGCATTGTAGGATGTTTGGCAGCATCCCTGGCTTCCACCTGCTAGATCCTCGTAGCACACTTTCCTCTCATTCCCTGTCCCTCCCCGTTGTGACAACCAAAAGTGTCCCCGGAAATCGCCACATGTCCCCCGGGAGGCACAGTCAACCCCAGTTCAGAACCGCTGGGCTAAGGTGTTGGGAACATCAGCAGATGTTTTTGGGTGTATGGAAATCCCAGTTGGAGTTCTGGAGTTTCTTGATGCTTCTTGGGACATCTTTGAAATTAAGAGAGAAGATGTGTGGATGCTGGCTAGATTCTGTGTGATTTGGCTGAGATACAGCTCTCTTGCTTCTTTCTCCCTCCTGTCCTGTCACAGAGACAGGCCCTAGGAAAGGCCAGAGCCTTAGTTTCTTCCACTTAAACCCCATTATAATCCCACTCATGACTGATAACATTCCACCTTTTCAGAGGGCTTTAAAATCTGTGTCAACGAAGGATGGCATTATTGTAGCTCGGGTGAGATGTATTCAAACAATTACACGCTCAAATCGAAGTGGGAAGGTTTGTCCTTCTCTCCTGGCGACTTTGTGATACAGCTTTAGCCAATGCCTCAGCCTTCACAGCCCCAGAAAACTTCACGGGAAAATAAATGGGAAGAAACAGGTTTTGCCCTTGATACCACTCAGCTCTGAAGGCAGCTTGAATATTTGGGCTTCGAAGGGGTAGGGGGCAGGGGAGGAAGGAAAGGTTGTTAAGCACAGGAGAGAGAGAAAGAGAGCAAGAGTGATCCTGGTTTTTGATTCAGAACAGAAATTACTGCTGCAACATTGGCTCGAAGTATGCAATCAACTGAAATCAGGAAAAGTATTTTGAATACAAAATTTATATTGAAATACTTGAATCTTGATACACGTGCACCCACATACGTGTATGTATTTAAATCAAGGGTAAAGAAGATGAGAAATAAAGCTTTTGTCATAAAAATATTGCCTGCAATATTTGCCCTCAGATGATTCTGCCACATCGGAATACATTTTTATACCGTTAACATTTCCATATGAGACACTCTTGTTTGTTTTTACAACTGATCCGTGATGATAACAACAAGTAAGAAAATGGCTCTGATTTACCTTTGTGTTTGGAAGATTTCAAATACATTGTGATGTTTAGTACAGGAAGCATGTAGGTGACTGGCTTCTTTACTGGTTTCTGATCTGTCTCTGCCACAACATGTGAGCTCCATGGGGTAGGGGCTTGTGTGTTTTGTTCAGTGTTATTTCCCTGGTTCCAGTTATTTCCCAGTTCCCTAGTAAATGTCCAATAAATCTTTGGTGGATGGATGGGTGGAAGGATGGATGGATGGGTGGATGGGTGAATGGATGGATGGGTGGAAGGATGGATGGATGGATGGATGGGTGGATGGATGGATGGATGGGTGAATGGATGGATGGGTGGAAGGATGGATGGATGGGTGGATGGGTGGATGGATGGGTGGATGGATGGATGGGTGGATGGATGGGTGGAAGGATGGATGGATGGGTGGATGGGTGGAAGGATGGATGGATGGGTGCATGGGTGAATGGATGGATGGGTGGAAGAAAAACCTTCTAAGAGAAGCCTTAGAATAGTGGGCCCAGTGGTCCAAATGAAACCCCACTTTGTCCTCCTAAACATTTTTTAAACCTCAAAATGGCAAGTTACAGCAAGGCATTATTATTATATCTTCTTTCTAATCTACTTTTTAAAATAGAAAAAGAAAATATGTTCAGGACTGTGCTAGGCAGTGTCTGAGAGCTGAAACCACACGGATGCATTGTTGCAAAAAAATCTTTAAAAATCCTCAAGGGTACATACACAGGCATTGGGACTGAAGACGTGGAGGCAGAGTAGGGAAAAGTGACTTCTCTTAAAGTGGGATGTGGGCAAGGAATTTTGGGGGCTCAGAAGACTTCCCATGCAGACAACCCAGGAAGTCTATCCCTTTCCTCAGCAAGATTCTATAATTTACAGTGTATTTCATGTTTTTTTTTCTGAGGGGGGGGGGGCATGCTTTGTTTCTGTGGGGCCAGCCATTGCTCAGCCTTATGGGTTAGCTGTCTTGAGACAGGCGGAACTTCCAGGGCTCCTAAGTCTGGGCACAGCACGTGCAAAGGACCAGTGTATTGGAAAACTTATTCCCAGCGATGGGGATGGTCAAAATCCTTGACTTTTAAATTATTATACAATGAACATCATAGCAGCCCCAGTAAGAAAATAATGAAGAGATAAATGACCATTAAACCTGGCAACCTACAGCAAGGCAACCTGTACGGGCTCTGGAAGCAGTTCCTATCTCAAAGCAGGCACTTAATTAATGTGTGTTGCTGTTGTCCTTTTCTCTGTTTGGTAATATTTCTTCCTTTTCCCCTCCTCATTCAAGATTAATGGAAGTGTAGACCATTTTCAGATAATTAGCCTTTTCCCTTCAGGCTCATACCCGAGCTAGGAACCCCAAGACGTTGCCAGACATGTGGGCTTCCCAGCACCCCTAGGGGCTCGGTTAGTAAGTTCAGAGGACCTCAGAAAGGGTGGCGAGTTTCCTAAGTCAGCTCCCTCACAGTGCATCCTTTGCCACGGAGTGTTGTTGACACGCCGCTGGGGGTTCTGGGATTTATTTGGTGTTTGGGAGCGCGTTCCTCGGGATGGATGCCACGTGGTCCTGCTGGGCAGCAAGAGCCAGCTGTTAACAGGGAAGGGGAGGCTCTCGGTGTTTCTTTCCCACCCCCCCGCAAATAAGGCTGCTCCACGTCATGGCCCAGCTTTATATTTTTAGCTTCCACTGAAACGTAATGTTTTGCTTTTGGTTTATTATGTATGCAAGTATCTTGCTGATAAATTGCATGTGTAATTGTACCATCGTACCCACCGCTAGTCAGCAACAACATGCAATTAAACTCACCCTTGTGGTCACTGAACTTTTCCGGCCCTGACGAGATCACTGACCACTCCACGGGGGGATGAGGCTCTGTGGGTGAGCTTGCCAGTGCCGCATGGCCTCACCGCCCCACCCAGCCCTCCGGGAACCCCAGTGCACCCAGTGTGTGTCCTCCCAAGTCTGTGGGAGGGCTCCCTTTTGACAGTGTGCAGCAGAGAAGGGTGGGATGGCCGGGGCTGGAGGTCCCAGAGCAAGTAAATCTTGGAGGTGTCTTCATTGACTTCAGAGCTTTCTTTTTTACTTACGACCCCAATATCCCTTCCACGTGGTTTCCTTTCTCTTTGAATGTTTTACTGCACTTGCCCTTATGCCCTTCAACAGGGGTTGGCAAACTGTGGCCGGTAGACAAAATCTGCCACTCTGCCTGTTTTTGTGCAGTCTGTGAATGGTTTTTACATTTTTAAACAGTTAAAGAAAATCCAAGGTAAAATAATGTTTTGGAATACTTGAAAATGACACAAAATTCTAATTTTTAGTATCTGTCAATAAAGTTTTATTGAAATGTAGCCACTCCCATTTATTTCTGTATCATCCATGGCTGCTTTCACCCTATAACGGCCGAGTCCAGTCTTTGGGTCAGAGACCGTGTGGTCCGCAAAGCCTGAAATATTCCCCATCTGACCCTTTGCTGAAAATGTTTGCCCACCCTGCCCTATGATAGGAGCTTTATACTCTGTATCTTATTTAATCCACTTGCAGGGAAAGAAACTGAGGCTTTGAGAAGCTAAATAACCTGCACAAGTCACATATCAGGATTCACCTCCCTCTCCTGGGGACTCCCAGCCTGGAACTCTTCCCCACCCTTCAAGCACTTTAGGATTTTTAGTAAGCCTGAGCTCGGAGACTAATTGAAAAAACTTGTTTAATTCTAAAATATGACGTTGTTTTGGGGAGAGGAAGCAAATTGAGGGAGAGAAGAAGGCTGGGAAGCTGGGTGAGCTGGGCTTCTGTTATTTCTTCTATCTCAATTCTAAGAACGGTGCCAGCCCCGGGGCTGGGTGGCAGGATGGGTCCTCAGCTCTTTGCGAGGAGGAACATCATTTCGGGATGCTGATCTCTACATGCACAGCGTTTCCTCAGGATTGAAGGAAAAGCTAAGCCAGTTGATCACTTCTTCTTGCTTTAAAAAAAGTGAATTATCCTATAACCCAGAGGAAAGAAAGCCATTGTGTACTGTAGGGCATTGCACAGATTGAGTCTTTCTCCTTTACTCTTTCCACCTCACAGTGTCTGGGGTGAATCCCGGGGTAGATTTGTGTGGCAAGCTCCAAATCCCTTCCTCCTTTGCCTCTCGCTTCTGAAGGTCCCTTGGCACATTGTTGCTAATGAGGGACTAGGTCGTTTTCTCTCTCTTTACTCCCTCTTCATCCTCCAGGTCTTTAACTGATGTGAGAGGTTGGCACCAGGAACTTTCTGATATTGTTTGATACAGAGGACAAAGCATGGGTCTTTATTTGTTCTTTCTTCAGTGGAGAGAAAAGTCTGAGTTGATTTTTCATATTTGTGTGGCTTATGGAAATAATCTGTCTATCCAAGTACTTAGGAGGCATTAGGGGCTACAGGGAATGGCTCGTCTTGAGTCCCCCTCAGCTGAACAGACGGTGGTTCTCCCTTCGTGTTTGGGAATGCGTGACTTTCCCCCCAATACCTACTGCATTTCAAAGCTGTTGCAGTGGGAGCTCAGCAGTGTTTTTCACGAGCTTTTGGCTGAGGTTTACATTCAGCAGAGCTGGACTCTTACCCTTACAGTTTTCTGGCTCGATTCATCTTGCACAAAGGATAGTATGATAATCTGAGTGGTAGGATGCTAATGTGATGGGCATGTTAGCACATTGCAAGAAAGACAGCAGTGACTTTGAATTTTGAAGCTCATCCTTGAAAATCGGTGTTGCTGCCTCAAGCAGGGGGGCCTGCACCTAGTGGGTAAGTGGGAAATATTTGAGGAATGAATTAGTTTGCTAATTGCTTTGTACCTGAGAATAAGTGGGAGAAATGCATGATTACATGTACCCATGTATTTTGGAAATGGGGCTATCTGTTTTTCTGCATAAAGTTCAGAATTGGGTCTTGGCCTGGTCTCGATCTCCACCTGCCCAGTCGGTGGTGGCAACCTGGTTCTTAAACTCATTTGTCTTTGTGCTGACTGTCCCCTTCTCTCTATCTCTGCCAGTTAACCGCTAAGCCTTTCTCAAGGGTCCCCTGTGCTCAGACCTGGTGGATGGGATGTCTTGTGACATTGAGAAGCTTACTGCTTAGAGGGGAGGGATCTATACCTGGAGAAGGTGGAGTGTGTGTGTGTGTGTGTGTGTGTGTGTATTTGTTGTTGTAGTGGGGAGGGAAGTGTGTTGAATTTTCTCTACCCCAAAGACATTTTGCTGGTCTTCTGGAAATTCTGCAATTTCCTTGCCTTAGTTTCCTTAGTTGTCTTCCTTGCCTGAGTTTTCTGTGTTCATACATGTGGACTGTTTCATGTCTTGAAACGGTTAATAGCACAAAATGATGCTCCTTTGAGTGAACTGACTTCAACAGTCTAGCTTCTATTCCTTAACAAAATATAACTTGAGACAACATCGATGCTAAAAATCTAAGTATGGCATATGCTGGAATTATTCACCAAATTTCTATTTCTCCTCTCCAGGCCCCAATATGTACACATATTTAAATATGACCTCAGGGTTTCTAGAAATGTGACACCCTAAATATTATCAGACCCCCAGTAAAAAGACGCAAATGGCAAATGCCCCGGTCGATGGCCATGACTCCCCCACTCGTTCCTTGGAAGGGGTTTTGGAGGTTTGTAGAAGGCCCAGTGGGAATCCCTGCTGCCCCCACCCAGACACTTCTCAGCTCCCACTTTTTCAAGAGGGTCGGTCCACCTCCTCCCCAGGCCTCGGGGCTGAAGGCTGGGGGAAGTTTCCGAGGGAAGGATGGAGGCTGGACGGAGGCTGGGGGTGCCTTGCGGAGGCCCCCTTCTGATCCCAGACCTGCTGCCATCGGGTTGGCTGCCTCGGGGAAGCCTCAGACCCACGAAGCCTTGGGCCCCACCTGAAGGGCGAGCAGCTTGGACCACACGGTTGGAAGTTTCTTCCTGGGTCTTGAGCAGAACGCCTAGACCCGGGTCTCAGTTGCTTACGTGGAAAGCCCTGGCGAGCGCGGTCAGCTGCGGGTCCTGACTCAGGAGGCCTGGGGGACCAGAGATTCTGCATCGCTTCCGGGTCCCAGGTGCTGCTGCTGGTGCTCTCGGACACACTGTGGGGAACAAGGGACCGGGTTGGTGGTTCTCAACCATGGCTGTTGGTTAGAGTCACCTGGGGAACTTTTAAAACCCACCAATGGGATTCTGAGAGCAATGAATTCAGAATCCCTGGGGTATGACCGCTCAGGTGTGTGAACCGTGGGGCAGTGCCCTAGCTCTTAAACTTGAGGGGGCCTCAGAATCGCCAGATATGGGATTTGTTAAGACACATTTGGGCCCAACCCGGATTTTCTGATTCTGAAGGAAGGCCTGGTGTGTGTGTGTGGGGGGGGGGCGGGGGGCAAGAATTTGGATTTCTGACAGCAAGGCTGCTGCAGCTGGTCCAGGATTTGCACCTTGCATGTAATCAGGGCAGTTGGAAATCATTAAACACAGATTGGGGAGCTGGGGGCTCCAGGCTGCACCCACCCTCCCTCCAGGGCTGCCTCTGTTTCACACACTGATCTCCCTAGTGAGCTTTCATTTGAAAAAGGTCGGTGGGCAGAAAACCCTCTCACGTTAAGACCAGATTTTCAATTTTGGGGAAGTTGCATGTTCGTTCTTCAACTGAGAAGAAAACCAGGCAAGATCTTCGGTCATTCTCCTTGCCAGCTGCAGCCATTGTTACCCCAAACCTGTTCTTTGTGCCAGTTTCAATGTATTATGTCCCCCCAAACGCCGTTATCTTTGATGTAATTTTGTGTGGGCAGACATTGTCAGTGTTGATTAGATTGTAATTCTTTGAGTGTCTCTTTGGAATGTGCCCCACCCAGCTATGGGTGATGACCCTGATTGGATAATTTCCATGGAGGAGTTGCTTCGTCCATTCAGGGTGGGTCTAAATTGATCAGTGGAGCCATATAAATGAGCTGACAAACCAAAGGAACTCAGTGCAGCTGAGAGTGATGTTTTGAAGAGGAGCTACAGCCAAGAGGGACACTTTGAAGAAAGCACAGGAGCTGCAGATGAGAGACAGTTTGAAGACGGCCATTGAAAGCAGACTCTTGCTCTGGAGAAGCTGAGAGAGGACAAATATCCCAACTGCAACTAAGAGTGACATTTTTGAGGAGTTGCAGCCTAGAGAGGAACGTCCTGGGAGAAAGCCATTTTGAAACCAGAACTTTGGAGCAGACACCAGCCACGTGCCTTCCCAGCTAACAGAGGTTTTCTGGACACCATTGGCCATGCACCAGTGAAGGTACCCGATTGCTGATGTGTTACCTTGGACACTTTATGGCCTTAAGACTGTAACTGTGTAACCAAATAAACCCCCTTTACAAAAGCCAGTCCATTTCTGGTAGCATTAGCAGACTGGAACAGTCTTGCAGTAAGAGTTTCGCGGCCAGGCTCCATCTCACTCTTGCAGTACAAAGGCTGATGCCTATTGGGGGCCTCCGTGGGGCCTGGAATTGGCAGCTTAGCTCGCGGTGAAATCAACTGTGGGTGGCTGCCTGGGGACTCCAGTGCCGGGCCCTGTCCTGCTTTTATGTGTGTGGTCTCCTGGAATTCTCCGAATGGCCTTGTGACATAAGTGCTGTGATTATCCGCCTTAGAGATGAGTGCTTGATGCGCCTCCCGGTTTAGATGGAAGCAGGTGCCGCTGAGGCCAACGAGAAGAGAGACCTGTGTGCATGGGGCAGTGGAGTGTGACCCGAGGCTTCGACTCAGGTGGGGCTTTGGGCAGAGGGCAGAACGGGTGGGTTCCATTGGCCTCTCAAGGCAGGTGCCCCTCTGCCTGGACGGTGGGGCTGGGTCCCTCGACAGTGCTCAGGGCCTCTGGCTGTCCGCAGCAGCCGGCCCCTCAGACGAGGCCCCTGGGGCTGTCCCTTCTCTGTCAAAAGTGCCTGGTTGGCCAAGGCCTCCTTGCAAAATTGGCCCAGGTGTTTCCTCTTGGATGGGAGCGGGGTCCCGGGAAGCACAGGTAGGCATGTGTCATCTGAGTGGCATCCAGGCCCTGGGGGGGTGGGGTAAGGGGTGAGGGGAGACAGGAATCCCTTGGCCCTCATTTGAGCCTCCTGCTGTCACCCTTGCTCTTGAACTGGGTCCCCTGTGTGTCCCAGGCTGGTGTTTGGCAGTAGAGCGGAAGGCACGAGAGCCAAGCTTTACTGATGTGGTGTTTGAGATGCCCTGCGGCCAGCATGATCCCCTGGCCTGGGTCCACCCAAAACCACTGGCGTGAACCTCACTGCTTCCCATGTGCCTCAGGCCCTGAGACCCTCCCTGAGAGATTCTCTAAAGTCTCTTGAAACCTGAAGTCCACAATATTCCCTTCAGTTTGTCGGTGTTCCATTTTCAACTTGCAGTGAGATGGATTTAACAAAAGGCTGATTTGGAAACTCTACAGTGACATTACTCGACACTTTATTACCAAAGTATTTCTAGACGCAATTTTATAATCTCTTAGTATGCCTGGCAATGATATGTGTGGGGAAAGTTTACATCCAGTCTAACAGAATTTCTACTTAAGTGCCTTTCTTAATAGAATATGTCTGACCCTAAGCCACTTCTTTTGTGAACCCTTGAGGGCTTTATTACTAAACTTTAAAAAGATTGTTCGATTCACGTGGCTGACATGTTCTTGTAAGAGAAGAGATGAACCTTTCTCTCCCACCGGAGATTCTGCTCTGACCTCCCAAGGTGTGTAGGGTCTGTAGGGTAGCATGAGAATGTAGCCGATGTGCTCTCTTTGAAGTACTGGAAATGCTGGTGTTATCTTAGAATTTGTAGACAGGATGGCAGTTCAGGTACAGGAGTGTTCATGTGCTGGGGTGAAATTCTCCCCCAGGTAGGGTGAGGCTAAATGAACAGCCCATGCTGGGAGCCTGCAGCTTTATCGTCATATGTACAGTATCGCACAGGGAGCTCAGGCGCCAGAAGTGGGATCCTGCTGGCCTTGCAGAGTGCCCCGAGGACCTCATGCCCTTCTTTAAAGAATCCTACTAGGTCCTCCCCAGCACCCTATTCCCTTGAGACTCAGGGGCTAATTTTGGACACCCCATTCATGACGACATCACTGCAGGCTCTGAGTTGTCTAGCCCCTTTGTTACAGCTGGGCAGGGGAGGTGTGCCCAACGTGTCCCCCTGTGGGTCACAACCCACATCACCAATTGTGGGGGGATTGCACCTCCTCTTTATCTTGCTACACACGTAGAAGACCATGAAGCAAAGCGTTGGGCATGGCCAAGGTTGGGAGCCAGAGCGTCACACCTAGTGCAGAGCTTTTAAGAGGGAGGCTGGGCTTGGTCCACCACCCCACCCATGAGTCTTTCTCCTTGAGCCCCCAACGTGGGCATGGGGATCCTTGCAGCTGCCCAGGGCCATTGAAAGACCTTTGTCAAACTATGGAAGAGGAATTTGCTGACTCCTTCATCCTGCTTCATTCCAAAGAAACTTATTTTTTGGAATCGGGGAGTTTTGGGACCAGGGGACATAGGACATGTTTTAGTTTCCGGAGCCCCTCAAGCAAAAACCACTCAATGAGTTGGTGTAACAGTCGGAATTTAATGGCTCATGGTTTTGAAGTTAGGAAAAAGTCCACATCAAGGCATCATCAAAGCAATGTTTTCTCCCTGAAGACTGTGGCATTCTGGGGCTGACTGCTGGTGATCCTTGTTCCTGGGCTCCTCTATCACATAACAATGCATATGGCGGCCTCTCCTGGCCTCTCTGTTTTCTTTCAGCTCCTGTTGAATTTTGGCTTCTGGCTGCTCCCTCTGTGCTTTCTCTCTTTCTGAATTGCATTCCATTTATAAAGGACTCCAGTAACAGGGTTAAGACCCATCTTGACTGAGGTGGGTCATACCTTAACTGAAGTAACCTCGTCAAAGGGTCCTACTTGGAATGGGTTCACACCCACAGGAATGGAGTAAACTTAAGAGCAGATTTTCTGGGCTACATACAGCTCCAAACCACCACAGGGCAGCAGCAGTTTAGGAGCTGCTGGTGGAACTTGTTTGGAGTGTAGATTCCCAAGCCCCGGGCCCGGAGGTGTGTTGGTCCCCAAAGAGGTCAGTGCATCTCCATTTCTCACAAGCTGCTCTGGCAGTGCAGGTGGCCCTGGGCTTATGTGACCAGGGGACCTAAAGTTTAGGGGGTGGACAATGCCTCAGCTGGTCCTCAGAAGCCTAGGTTAGCTGCCTTCTTACTTCTCAGAGGACAGATATCGGGGAAAACATTTTGAGTTCCTGGACCTCAATTTTCTTACCAGTATAAAGGGTGATTAGGTCTATATGATTCCCAAGAGTCCCTCTAATTCTGAACTTCTAGCACATCAAGAACATTCTGCTTTTTAGACTTGGCAAGTTATATTTTCCCCTGAAGGGGGCCTGGGAAAGAAAAGGAATCAGTGGTGAGACAGGGTGGGCCTTGCGGTGTGAAGCCAGTGTTTCAGAGTGGCCTCCATGAAAGAACCGTTTGTATTTATTGAAATCACTTATTTTAATCACCCCGGGTGCTCCCTTGATAAAAAAAAAAAGTTATAATCTTCTGTAAATTACAAATACCTTGAAACTCACAAATTCTATCACTTTTGAGATTGGCAACATTAAATGGCAACAGCTCATTTAAATAAGCAACATCTGGACATTATTATTTTTAGGGATTTTTTCATCTGTTGATTTAGAAATCTGGGGCCTTTATGAATCTTGCATGAATATTCTTTTATATTCACATCTACCATCAAGACACAAAGAAATAGCCAAAAAACATCGCCCAGTGATTCTTTGATGCAATGCATGTGTTTTTTAAACAACAAACCCATTGTGGCTGAAAGGAGATACGAAGTCTGCTGCCTGTGGGTGTAGGTGGGGGAGCAGCTTGACAACCCAGGGCTGCAACCGCCTGACAAGGCAAAGCCCTGGTCGGGGGAAGGTTTTGATTTTATATATAATAATACAATGTTTTAAAATAACAATATCATTTTGGACTGATGGTATCAGAACACGGTATTCACTATTTCTCAGAATCATCCAATTTAGAACACTGTATTCCAAGCAGGTTTGGTAAAAATAGAAGATCTATCATCCCGAGGTGTAAGATAATGCATTAATTTTTATGAGTGAGTTATGAAGATGTACAACTCGGTTAAGAGTTAGGATAAACATAATATTCCTTAATTAATCCATTATGCCATGGTACACATGTGCCATTTTTATTACCTTAAAGATGAAAAATGTCAAAAAAGGAAATTGCTGCTTTTTTTTATATCAAAAAAGCCTTTTTTGAAAAATCATAAAATGTCTAATCTAATTCACCATATAATACTAATGAGCTTAACAAGCCATCTCAATGCACAGATTAGGATAAAAGGTCATCAGTTTCTGGCAGTCAAATTCCAGTACTTTTTTAGATGAGCCAAAACCTTTCAGCACCAAATATCGGAAATGGCATTTGTGATGAGAGGTGATATTAATAGCTATTTGTTATTACCCTAGTGGAGTTTGAGAAATTCATCTTCAACCCTTCCTGCCTTTTCTCAATCTTACGGTCTCCGGTGCTGAGAACGTTTGGGGAGCTCGGGCGTTTTCCATCCCTCCTCGGCCTCACTCGCTCCCCATCCGTCTCCCTGGCCATGGTCAACAGGACCCAGGTGCACACGTGGCTTTGCTGTTTGATGCCACGTTTAATTTCCTCCAATCTCCCTGAATCCCCTTCCCTTGTTTTCCGGCATCTCGCTGCTCTCCAAGCAGCGGCTCCTTCCTCTGTCTGATTTGGTGCCCCCCATGCGCTATTTCTTTGTCTGGTCCTGTATGGTTAGAGGCAGTTCTCAGGCACCTTGGGCTGCAGTGCACTCAGGCTGGCGGCGGCTGGCCTTGTTATGGAAAAGAATTGCCCGGTGGGTTGCGGAAATGGCCAACAGTGGACTGGAATCATGAAGCTGAAAGTAATATTGCCGACTGGAGGTCATTTTTCCCAACTGAGGGGCAATAGTTTGCCACTATAAACTGCACATTGCAGTCAGTATATGTTTTATTAAACCATTTAAGGAACTTGGGAGCCATTTCATTTAAACTTCCTGCTTGATGTAGCTCAGGGCAGAGCCCTGAGAAACTCACAAAAGAGGCCTGGAGTAATTTGCAGAAGAAATGTCCCTGTACCCTGCAGGATGCACAGCGATCGATGGAGCCTGGCTGGGGCCATTCTAAGGGGGTGCCTCCACATCACCCCAGAGCTCCCCAACCCTTGAGAGCTCAAGTGAGAGAGGGATCGTGCTGTGGGTTGCTTGTGTGAGTGTGAATGTCTAGGTTCTGGTCCCAGCTCTGCCACTGATTAGCTCTGCCCCTTGGCCATGCTTCTTAGCTCCCCAGGGGCTGCGTTCTCCGCTGCAGAGTGACCGGGCGGGGGGCGGGATTCAGCATATGAGACCCCTCCAGCCCAGCAGTTCTATAAAGTGCTGGGATCACCTCTGCAACCGCAGCTTTTCCTGTCACATTGGGAAGTCCTCCTTTGTCCCTGCTCAGACTGAGAAGTAATTCCAGCTGTGGACTTTTAGGTACACTCTGGGGACAGGTGCCACCCTGGTCCAGTGGTGTGCATGGGCTCCGAGCAAAGAGCAGGGAAACTGGCAGCAGCAACATACAGCTCTCACGTTAAACCTGAAAAGCCTCACCTGCTGATGCTTTTGTGTCCAAGGAGGTGGCAAGCTGTGGCTGTGCACTGGGCATGGGTTCCTGGGCCCTGCTGGCTGTGGCTCACGGAGCAACTCTTTGAGCCTCGGTTATCCTGTCTGCAAAATGGGGGTGGAGGTGGCGGAGAGGACGATGCTTTCGTCCCTCCTACATGAGAAGGCCCAGGGAATGGGCCTTGTCAGCTGGAAAGTGCTGTAGAAATGATGGTTTCATCATTCTGGATAACTTTGCATTGTGACTGAGCTCTAAAGGTATATGTGGGGATTCTATATTCATATCTTGTGCCTGTGAATTAAGGAACTATGAGGTGAGACAGGCTTTATCTTTAAAGTAATTAACAGGATGGAACCAGGCATTTTGGCTTTCCCAGTCCTAACCGGTGGTCTTCAGTGGGTGGCCTTATTCTACAAAGTTATATAACCAAATCTTTTGTCTAATTGGTAACTATATTTAGGAGGTAGAGAAATATGTGAGCTATTCGTTTCGATTGAATTTTTTATTATGCACTCTGCATTTGGATTGACAACTATTAATATTAAAGAGCTTGGCCAAATTGAAATTTGTATTGCTGGAGAGACTTAAATATAATGTATGATGCTGAAAAAAAAAAAAAAAAAAAAAGGCCAGGGACTGTGGGAATCACCAGGCTGGGTGCAGAGGGTAAATCCAGCCCTGCCTGTCTCTGAGGAGGGGTGAGTGCTGTGGCTCCAAAAGTCTCCGTCAAGATATCAAGGGTTGAGATCCTTTCATGGCAAAGGTGCAAAATAGAGATGTAGGGCACATTTTAGCACATTAAACAAAGAATTTTTTATAATAACTGTTTGTATAGAATATTTTCTCCAGCACTAATAAGAAGGTTTGGGGGCAAGGCAGAAAGAGTCATTTTAAAATAGGATGCATGTATCACCAGCGTAAAGATGAAAAAATAGGGAGCCTGGATTTTTCAGAAGCCTAAAGCAGACTGTATTGGTTTTCTGCGATTGCTGTGTCTTGTCCTGCAGGCTCTGGGACCACGTGGGAGTCCCAGTTCTAAGTCTGCTGGGGTCACCGCCTGCGACTCGGACCCGTGGTTCCTTTGGGTTTCTGGGGCTCGGTCCTTCTGATAATGACTGTGGTCTGACACAGGGCGCTGGATTGTCACAGGCAGGCTCCTAGACACCAGACATGGCTTCTGGGTGACCGCCACAGGGCCAGAGCGCAGCTCGACAGGTGTTGGACACAGCCTCTGGGATACTCTTGGGGGGGGGCACATTCCCCCTCCCCGCCCACATCACCAACATTTTGGAGCGAAGTTGTGGCCCTCTGATTGTGTGGCAAAGTTCTAGTGTTGGCTTCATTAAATTAAACACTGATACTGTGGGAGTCAGAGGTAAAAAAAGAAAAATGTCTCTGCCACCAGGGGGTTTATTGTCCAGTGGGGAGGAAAAGTATGGACTCAGTGACGGTAGCACAGAATAGTAAATTCTGGCCTTTTTCTGCGTTGCCAGTCGGGTCTGGTGAGCTGTTCTTGGTACATCTGAGGAGGGGGTGGGGAGGCTGGAGGGCTGGGGGGAGCAGCAGCCTACCCTTGCGGGGCAGCAGTCTGGGGAGCGTGAGGATTGGCCTGGGGGACAGATCGGTCTCATGGGAGAGCACAGGGGGCACCGGGGAAGTTTGCCTTGAGGACTGGGGACGGGTTGACATTGCTGATGGAGGGCACAGTGGGAAGAAAGACCCAGAAAGTGGAGATGCTTAGGTAGTGAGGACCAGCTAACAGGTGGACCGTGGGCTGCACCTGCTCAAGGGCTGATTCACAACATCTTTTTAATTTGAATATCTGTAAGATGGGCACACACAATGCAACTTGCCATGGTCACCCTCACTCCTAGTTCCCTACACTGACCCACCCCTCATTAATTTGCACCCCCCACCTGGCTGCTGTAGCATTTCATTTTGCTACCTGGGTTCATATGCACCTGAGCAGCAAGCTGGGCTGCTGGGGAGCCTGGGAGGGCTCCTGAGCCAGGGGTGGGGAGGGTTCAAGACAGCAGCCCGGGAGACAGGTTGGTAGGTGGCTGTAGGAGTCCCAGAGAGATGGATGAGGTGTAGAAGCACACACGAGAGGAGCTGGTGCAGGTTCGTTTGGAGGAGCAGGCAGGCACACAGAGGACGTTATCACCCAAGAGAGGCAAGGGGCATCCAGGGTGATCCCTTTCTCCAGAGTCAACAGGAGCAAGGCCCTGTTTGTGGCCCCGGCCAGGTCACTTCACCTGTCAGCTCTGGATGCCTTGTCTGTGTCAGAGGAGACCTCCCCGCCAGTACTGCTCCTTTACTCAGTGTCCCTCAGTTTCCCCATCTATCGAAGTTAACCAACATGCCTGCCAGGCGTCATTGATCAGTCTCAGCTCTCTTCCTGTCCTCTGAACTCACATCCTTCTTGGCACTCCAGCAGTCACTGAAGGGGATTGGTACTTGAGATGAAAGCTATTTGCCACCTCCGGACTAGAAGACCTTCAAGTGTTTTCTTTTGGAGTCTACAGCTCTGTAGGACTGAGGATGAGGCTGTAGCCCACAAGCCACCCTCTTAGCTGGTCCTCACTAGCCAAACGCCTCCACCTTCCAGGTCTTTCCTTCCTCTGTGCCTTCCGTCTGCAATGCCAACCCATCCCTGCTTCTCCAGGCCAATGTCCCAGAGCCCCCTGTGCTCTCCCATGAGACCGATCTGTCCCCCAGGCCAATCCTCATGCCCCCCAGACTGCTGCCCCGCAAGGGTAGGCTGCTGCTCCCCCCAGCCCTCCAACCTCCCCACCCCTGCCTCAGATGCACCAGGAACCACAGCTCACCAGACCCGACTGGCAAAGCAGGAAACGGCCACTCTGTGCTATCATCACTTTTCTTCCCCACCGGACTATAAACTCCAGAGTGGCAGGGACATTGTTCTTTTTTTTTTCACCTGTAACTTCTATGTAAATTTTCCCCAGTCAGGAACTGCAATAACAATGTAGGAAAACTGCATTAAAGAATGCTGAAAAAATTGGTTGTTCTGACTCAACAGATTTTGTGGACACCTGCAAATACTTCTGGTTCCAAACACTTTGGTTATGTATCATTTAAAAACACCCAGGAGCTCTGGGGCAAGAGGAGGTTTTCTGGGGCCTGGCTGCATCCCAGTTCTCCTGGAAGGGGCTGGGGTATCCCGCTCATGTACCCCGGCCATCAAGCCTGGCCCACTGCCCAGGACCCCACCCCGGCTTCCCTGTTCCCCCACTGGTCCTTTCAGCGGGTAGCGCATCTGTGCCCACAACGGGTGCTGGGTGATGAGGAGGCCCAGGGCTGGGGTGGCTCCACCACAGCCTCCAAAGATGTTTATTTTTTTAATATGTTTCTGTGATCGGCTGGGCTGATAGCTTCTCTGGGAAGCAGACAACCTAGGGATTGCCTGCTCAGAGAGAGTCTAGTTTTACCTATTTGTTTTTACAAACTTTTTTTGTTAACCAGGCATAGCAGACATTGTTGGTGACCCTCTGTCCCCACAGCCCTGACTTTTATAGGCAGCAGGGGTTGGGGGGCTTCCTAAGGCAAGCGTCTCTTCTGTCTGGGGGCTTCCTCTGGCCACCGGGGTGTGTCTGGCCTGCAGCGGGGCAGCCGGAAGTGCAAGTAGCAAATGTGTCTGGTGCAGCCCCCAGCCAGTGTTGGAGTGGGAGCTGGGGGATGGACCCCTGTGGGGGTGGGACCACACTGGGGGAGTCCCCTCTAGGGTCTCAGAGCACCCCAGGGGCATTGGGCCCCCCTGCCCTCAGTGAATGTACTCCTTAGCCTCCTCCCTTCCTCCCACCTCCCCACTGCCCACTGGCACTCTGTGGGGTCACCTCCCAAACAGACTGGCCTGTAATGGTATCTTCTTGTCTCAGAGCCTCTTCTGAGAGAACACAGCCAGAGGCCCTGGGGCTGTCCTGCAGAACCCGATAGGTACTTCTGAATCTGGTTCACATATGCTTTCTTCATGTGAGCTTTCTGGAACCTTCCTAATGCCAAAGACCTTACCCCATTCTCTGGATGGGGAACCTGAGGCCCAGAGCATTTGTCAGAGCTGCAGCCCAGCTCGTAACTCAGCTCCTGTCCTCCTCACTCCACTGATTTAATGCTGCCGAGCCTGGCTCCGGCTTCTGTCCCCAGGGGGCCGGGTGAATGGCAACTGCCCCATACAGTAATGGGGAGGAGGAGGCTGGCTCCCACCCAGAGGCAGCTGGCTGACAGGTGAGGCCACATGGGTAGGTCCTTCAGCAGGGCTTTGCTTCTGTAAAGTCCAGCGGATGAGGGCGGTGTGGCAAGAGGGCTGTGGCTGCCCCCACCGAGAAAATGGGTGGCCGGGGCTCCTGGGCCCAGCTCCTGCAGAGGGCCAGGGGCTTGCACCCTCCCACATAGTTAGGGGGAAATGGCCCTAATTCTCATAACGAGGCTGGAGAGATGTTGTAGGTGCAAAGGCATGTTTGCCGTTGCCTGACAGTTGGCCGAAGCCCCGCCATCAGAGGAGGGGCGCAAGTCCTTACGAGGACTCCTGGCATCCCTCACCCGTGGGTTGAAGACACTGCTTGGGGCAAACCCAGGCAATGTCCCTGCACATTCTGTTCACCTGAAGCTCTGCAGAATTTCCAATAAGAGCCCAAGAAAATAGCCTGGAGAAGAGTGGAAAGGCCTGGGTCCCGGCAGGCAGGAGGCTGGGGGTCATGGCGTCTCTTTGGTCCTAAGGCTTTGAGGCTGCTGGTTCTTCTTTCTAGGCCTCAGTTTCCCAAAATGGGATTGAGCTAGATAAATGGGAATCTGTGTTGGGGGCTGAGCCTCTGATTTCCTCATGCTTGTGTTGGTTCTTTGCCAGGTTAGACCCGGCAGGCTGGATGGATGGGGGGCTCCCTCTAGCTCGGGGAGCTGAGAAAGCCCATGCAGAGCCCGAGCCGGGGGAGCAGAGCCAGGGGTGGTGACTGTAGAGGAGCCTTGAAGATCATGGGAGGAGGACAGGCAGGAGAGTTGGAACCCTCCCTTGACTCCCAGAACCCCTTCTTGACTGCCTCAGTTTCCCCATTTGTACAAAGCAGGGAAGGACATTTGCTAGCTTCCCTGGGTGGGGGAGAAGGGTGGGGAGTTCTCTGTTAATTTAGTAAATAAAATGCTTTGACGATGGAGGCGTGATTTAAGCAGTGAGCATCTGAGCATTTAATGTTCTTAGGGAGAATTAGCTCAGGCTGCTCAGCCAGCCCTAGTTTTAAGCCCCTAAGATACACCCTGCAACCTCAGCTCCCTCTGTCCCAGAGGAGCTTGGGCTGCTGTTTCTCCCCACTTTCCTCCAGCACGATAGTGGGGCTTGGGCCTCTTTGCTGGGTGTTTTTAGTCTTCCCCACTCTCCTGGCCAGGCTGGGTCCATTTAGTGTCTCTGGATCTGAGCTTGGGTGTGGAGGGTAGGGAATCCAAGTCCGGTCATCTGGTCACCCAGAGGACTCTGCCCGGCAGGACCGAGGCAGGGACCTGGGGGCCATCTGACCGGCCCTTGGCCAGCACTGGCTGGGCCCTAGGCAGGGAGAAGCCAGGGCCATCGGAGTGCCTGGTCCCCCTTCTGTCCCCCTTCAGCATGGAGCCTGCTCCAGACACAGAGCGGGTCCTCACAGAATATTGATGGATTTAATTTGGCAGAGGGTCACATCATTTCTCCCCCTCAAAATTTTACTATCAGATTCGTTTATTATACTGACTATAACTGACAAATGTCCACATGATTCACCTGTTTATTCATATGCTCATGGAATCTGCTTGTTGAGTGATGACTTCACCTTATTGGCAGTTTTAATTCTATCTTCTTCTTTTTTCCCCCAAAAGATCAGTGGCTGGCCAGCTCACCAGGGCAGCTGTGTGCATTCTCTGGAAATGGAGTGGTTGGGCTCAGCTTCAGTTTTGACCCTCTCTTGTTGTCTCTCATAGATGCCTTGGAATTCTCAGGACTTGACGGCATCCTTATCTTGTCATTCTGCTGCCCATTTTCTGGCTCGATATCTGAGCCTTCTCACCCCACAGTGAGATTATTCTCTTTCCTCTGCTCTTTCATTTCAAGTAAAGATCTAAAGACCCATGGATATCGAAATGGATATGTACGTCTTCAGATCATAAGACTTTTACCTCTAATATTTTGATAGAACAAATGAAAACTATCAAGGCTCTCAGTGTGGGGCTTACCAAGTTTGAAATGTTTTCGGGTTTACTTTTGGCTTTTGCATAAAATTGCCTGAGAATCCAGAGTGAAGTTGGTAACCTGTGATTTTGATTTTGAAAATTGGAAAAGTTGCTTATGAGTTTGTTTTAGGAGGAAGATGGAAATGTTCTGGGAAATCTAGTTCCGGTAAAGTTACTTCTGTGCTCCAGTGTTCCAAGCCCAGAGATCTATAGTATAGCGGGTTATTTTATGGTGACTTTCACGATGCAGCTGTGTTTGCAGCAAAAACTCACATCTCTGTATGGAACCCTGAATGAAATATGAATGTGCTTTTTACAATTTAGTACTTTTAATAAAGGATTTGTGAGCAAAACGCTTAAGTACAAGTACCATGAAACATATAGATAAAAATATAGCCATAATCACACATCAAACCCTAGAAAATTCATTACATAGAGAACATCAGTAACTGAGAGAAGTTGAGAGAACCGACAGAAAAATAATATATATGCCCAGAATTCTAAAGGCATGAATCCTTTTAGCTGGGATCAGGGCTTCTGAGTTCTCTAGGATGTGTGTTTTATTGCAGTGGATGCTCTACTTAGAAGGATGTAATTTATTATTGTTGAATTCACATGGCAACGTGAATTTGGATTTGAGTTTCTGGGAGAAGTTTATGATTAGTCTACTCATATGTATTTATAGCTTTGAAAAACACTTGCTGTTACAATACCTTAAATACCTTTGCATTTTTAATTGATTTATGAAATATTGCCTTTGAAAAAACAAAGACTGGCCACTACTACATGAAGCTTGACCATTGTGTTCAGGTGTGTGTGTGTGTGTGTGTGTGTGTGTGTGTGTGTGCCATGATTCAGGGGACACTATGCCCAGGGCCAGAGGATGTGCAGAAAAAGATATAGCCGCTCTGCACCCTCAGGTACATGGGCTTATGTGAGGGATCCTTTTCACTCTTCTAGATTCTCATCGTTTCTGCATTGGACACTGTTCTGGTTTGCTAATGCTGCCGTTATGCAAAAATACCAGAAATGGATTGGCTTTCATAAAGGGGGTTTATTTGGCAACAAATTTACAGTCCTAAGTCCATAAAAGTGTACAACGTAAGGCATCAACAAGAGGATCTCTTCCCTGAAGAATGGCCAATGGATTCCGGAACACCTCTGCCAGCTGGCAAGGCACTTGAATTGGTGTCTGCTGTTCCTTTGCTCCTGGGTTGTGTTTCAAAATGGCTTTCTCCAAAATGTCTCTGGGCGTGTCTCTCTTAGCTTCTTCAGCTCCTGTGTATCTAAGTGTTGGGGTCCTCTCTTAGCTTCTCCAGAACAAACTCTGGGCTAGCATCTCAAAAGCATCAGCAAATGTCTGGGTCTGTGTTGGCTCTTTTTAAAGGACATGGGTAAACTAATCAAGACCCAACCTGAATGGGCGGGGCCAAATTGCCATGGAAACGTTCAATCAAGAGGTCACATCCTAATCAAAAAGATTAATCAATCTGCCCCCACAAGATTGCATTAAAAAATATGGCTTTTTCTGGGGGATATAATATATACAAACGGGCTCAGATACTTCTGCTTTGGCTTTCAGAGAAGAATGTAAAGAGAGATCTACAGAAGGTTGGGTTAGGAAGGTTTGCTGTCTTTTCCTCCTTTTTCTACTCTGTCCCATTCTACCAAGAGCCCCCCTCCTCCTTACAAATTCCTTGTTGCCTTATAACATTTAGGAATTATAACTAGGCTGAGATCGCTACGGTTTTTCTTTTTCCGTTAAAATAGTGTAAGAACTTGATTATGTGTTTCAGTATTTCTCAGCCTGACCCACAAGTAGAGCTAGTGACAGTGATTTAGTTTTTGCCTCATGTTTATTGCCAATGCAATAAGGTTGTGGTGTCTGACATTTTCTTCTCACTATGTTGAAGCTTTTAGCGAGACGCTCTTCTTACCCAGAAGGCAGCATAACTCGGCCTCTCATAGCACGTGGGTTACACATTCCTTTAACACTGGTATGTTCTCCTAACCTTGCTGGGTGGCTTTCGATGACTTAAACGCAGTAATTGGCATGGAGGTCTGAAGCTCTATTTTATGATATTAAATCATTCTTTTCTGGAAACAGAACTCTGCAAAGTATACTGTTCATTATGTGAAGGCTGGTATTAACGCGGGCTCTGGCTGATGGGTGTTGATGTCCTGGAGAACTTATGCAGCACATCTTAAGGAAGTTGCCAGCTCTCACCTAGGTGGTGGGTGTAAAAACCGAGAAGAAAATCGAGTTTTGCACCTGCTGTGTTTCTGGGATCGGGGCATCTGGTTTTTCTCCATTAGCTTGGTGCCTAAAGAGTACTCAAAAATACTCAAAATGTGGACTGAGCTGAACTTACGGCATTATTTTGGGGAACTTGGCGATCTCTCCGTGTAATCTTGTGAACTGTTTTTTTTTTTTTTTCATATGAACCGTGCTTTTCTTGAAACAAAGAGGATTATCAGTCATAAGTTCTGAAGACTGAAATGGGGAGGGAGAAAGCTTTAGAAAGAGAAGATTTTTTTTATAGGATTTACAAAGCCAGTATTCAACTCCAGCTGGGGAAGAATTCTCGAGTTGGGTGCCATCTTGGTTCTGTAGCTCGGTGATGGAGGGAGTGAACAGAAATTTTCAGGATACCCAGGTCTTCATCTCTTGGAGAATTGGTTACTGCAGCCCATAGTCTGCTTTTGGAAGGAGTTCTGGCCTGGTAGGGAAGCCTATGAGAGTTTTCTGATGTGCCTGGGACACAAAAGAGAAATGTGAAGAAAATCAAAATGGACAGAGAGACAAACTAAAAACGATTTGAAAATAGAGACACTTGAGGGGTAGCCCATATAATGAATGTACTTAAGGAGAGAAGTGTTCCCTTAGACTTTCTAACTGGTTTCTGGATTGTGTCTGATTAAATATTTTAGCAGTAGAATGGGAAAAGGGGAACAAATGAAAACTCCCAGGAAGAATGAAAGAGATGCTAGTTATCTAACTGGTATCAAGTTGGGTCAGTGTTGAGTCGCTTCCACGTCTAAAAATGATTTTGTTAGTATGTAGGTCACATTGCTGTACTGTCTGGTTATTGGACATTGCCTTAGATAACTGTTTGTGGAGTATTAAATGGTTTTGCTGCCTCAGCACACTTTTTAACCGGTATTTTTCACACAGTTGTGCTGCTGAAAAGGCTCAGTGCTGCAGCAAAAATCAATTTATCTTTCCCTCTGCTACTTGTGTATTGTGAGTTCTTGTAGTGTTTTTACCATTTGATTAATTGATATTCTTTGTGTTGGATATCATTTGTAACTCTGCTGTCCAACTCTGGGTGCCTTAAAAACTTTCATAAGAAACACCACATTATTTATGTGCGGCCTCCTCGTGACAAAGTACAATGGTGAGATACAGAAAGAAAAATTAGATCAAAATGTGCTTGGCTTATAAGTTTATTAAGGGCGGGATGGGGTTTCCGTCACGTCTCTGCTCATCTACCTCTGCCTGGCAGGGAGGCGCCCACAGGCTTTGCTCAGAAAGTTTGGCTGTGAAAGTTTTTCCTTCCTTGGCCTTTTATGGGTGATTGTCTTGTGGGGAATCGAGAGGTTTCCGGCTCCCTTTCGGAGGTGAGACGTGAGTGGGCAGAGAAGAAGGCCTGGTCTGCAGGCGGTGGCGAGGCCCAGGCTCGATTCAGAGCCGTGCGGTTCATATCCAGGGGACGGGGCGGCTGGACAGACGCCCACCTCGGCACGTCTCTTGGGGGGCCTTGCTGGAAAGTCCCGATGCCTTTAAAGTAAAGTGTTTGCATGCATTTCACATGGTGCGGGGAGCTCGGCAGGTATTATTAATATCTATTTTTAGAGCAAAGACTGTGGTGGTGGAAGGGAACCGGCCCAGCGTTGTAAAAACAGAACAATACTGTTACTTTCCCGTTTCATTATGAAGTTTCTTTGACCCTGCGGTTTATTTTCAAACATTCAAGTTATTTGTTCTGGTGTATTCTTAAACAGGGGTTGTTTTTCTCCCTTTCAGAAAATGAGCACAGATGGTGATGGATTTTTCAAGTGCTGACATCCCTGCTTGAGAAAATGTTCCCACCTTCTTTGTGCCGAACAAGTCAGGCAAACTAACATGATGATGTGATCATCGGTTTCATGCAGACATGCAGAATTGATTGACAGGGGGAAATTTAACATAAACCACACATTCTTTCAGTGCCTTCAATTTCTTAATGATGTTTATTTGTTGGATATTAGCAGCGGCAGGAATTTCATTTAAGGCGCAAAGCCGGGAGAGAGGAGAAGAAGACGGAGTAAGGAGAGAGAACTTGTTCCAGGCAAGCAGGTTTAAGAGGAAATTTACTGCTCTGGTAGAGGCTCCATCAAAACAATTTGTAACCACTCCTCAGAGCCAGCTCTGCAGCCGAGGCTGTCAGCGGCTAACTAGCCATTCTCAGACCATTGCTTCTGTTTGCGTGACTAAATACAGACAATTAAAGCCGAGCACTTTCATTCTCTATGAACTCATTGTTATCCAGGGTTCAAGTACTCAGATAATGGGTCACAGGGAGATAGTCGGATCATGATGGGCAGAGGCAGAGGGCTCCTTGGGAAATCCCATCCCTCATCATCCGATGCGTGCTTTTTCAGTGACGGATGGTGCCAGGTCCTCCTCTGGGCTGGTGGGTTTCTGTGAAGATGGGCCGAGGGGACCCCACCTCCCCACACCCTGGCTTGGGGTACTCAGGTCCCGGGAGAAGATCTCACTTACTGGGGCCTGGAGGTGATGGGCTGGGGGGTCTCTCCAGGGACAGAGAGGGCAAGCCTACTGGCTGAGCCCACTGACCAAGTGCTCTTTGAGCTGCCCGGGTGTCCCCTTCCTCCTGAGAACCAGAGTCCCCGGAGATCAGGTCAGGGCTCCTTACTCTACCCCATGTGCAATTCAAATGAAAATGACGCGAGCCCTGGCAGGAGGGTGGGAAATCAAACGAAGTTCTGAGCCCCCATCCCAAGATGATATTAACATTTCTTCCCCAAAGTATCAAATTCGTTCATAAATTTTCTTCTCAGTGTTTTGGGGTCCTTACTGTTCTGATGCCTTAAGCAGGGGCTTAGCCTACCCATTGGATGATTTTCACTTTATTGGCTCCCCTTTCTGAATTTTTTTTTTTTTTGTGGCCATATCCATGCACCTCTATTATTTGTTGACTATTTTCTTTGAAGCAACTTCTGAACTTCTCTGTCTTGCCCTGGTGCCCCCTCTCCCTTTGGCCTTATTTAGCCTTGTCCTCATGGTAGCTGTGAAGTCATGGTTTTGAGGCACTAGTTATGTTTTTCCCAGACATGTTAGGGTCAATGCATAACTATTAGAATAATAAAAATAAAGCTTGAGCCTTGCGTCCCACCTGTGGGGCAGTTTCCCTCTTTTTGAGCACCTGGGCCTGGTTGCTCTTAGCATTTTGCGGGTGGAGAAAGGAGGCCCCTAAGAGAGAACAGGCCCTGGGGCCGGGCAGTGTGCCGTGCCCCTGCCTGGGGGGAGGAGAGTTTGGTGTGGTTGTGCCAAGGCCCTGGTGAGGTGAAAGGGAAAGGAGAGGGGGCGACTCCAGCTTTCCAGAAGAAACTTTTCTTTGTCAGCCAAATGGGCATCTTGCTTCTTCTTCCCACGTCCTTTCCCCCTCCCTGCTCCACGCACACGCGGTCCGGATCAGAACTTCCCACGCTCTGCAGCTAGGAGGTCCCAAGATCTCAGGGAGACCAGCTTCTAGGGCTCCTTGCGATTTCTTTTCTCTAAGAAGTCAGGTCTGTGAGATTTCTGTAAAAGTGCTGAGTTTTCTTTTTTGTATGAAGCTTGTTAAAAATGAAAATTTTTTAAACAAGAAAACCAATAACATTTAAAAAGGACCGTCTGTCTCCGAGTGGCTGCCTCTTTTCACCTGAGTGGGGGCACTGAGCTCACAGAGGCCTGGATGCCACCACTGACACCCCTGTGACCTTGGGAAGTCGCCTTCTCTTGCTAGGACTCAGTTTCCTCCATTAGGCTGGGGGATAATGACAGCCACACTTTCAGACCTTCCTCCATCCTACTGAAGGATGAGACCAGATCCTTCAGGAACCTGCTCAAAGTAAGCCTCATTGCAGAGCAGGTCAGGTGTCATCAGTGGTCACAGAGGTGGCTTAGCAAGGGGGGTGAGTCCTCAAAGGCACAGACCTGGGGGGCTTATGGGGACCTTGCCTTACAGCAGTGACAATCTCTCCATTCCCTGAGGCCTGGTTGGGGGCTGGCTGCCGCAGAGCCCATATTTTTTTTTTTTTTTTTTTTTTTAAATTCAGTTTTATTGAAATATATTCACAAACCATACAGTCATCCATGGTATACAATCAACTGTTCACAGTATGATCATATAGTTATGCGTTCATCACCACAATCTATTTCTGAACATTTTCCTTACATCAGAAAGAATCAGAATAAGAATAAAAAATAAAAGTGAAAAGAGAATACCCAAACCATCCCCCCATCCCACCCTATTTGTCATTTAGTTTTTACTCCCATTTTTCTACTGATTTTTTTTCAATTTTTTAACTTTGTTTATCAAAAAATTAAAAACAAACAGGCAAACAACAACCAAAAAAACCCCACAACATTTCAAACAAAGCAATGGATTAAGGAAAACAAATAACCTAAAATAACTACTTTGCTTCCAATATGTTCCTACCATACCCCAAGAAAATTAATAAACCATGTCGAAACAGAGGAGTAAGAAAAACAAATAATCTAAAATAACTACATTGCTTCCAACATGTTCCTACCATACCCCAAGAAAATTAACAACCCCTAAGAAAACAAAGGAATAAGAGAAAAAAAAAAAAAAACCTAAAATAACTCTATTGCTTCCAACATGATCTTACTATATCCAAGAAAGTTTACAAACCATAATCATTCCTGAGCATTCCCATAACATTGAGATTACCCTCCATAGTTTATCTGTTCTTATTAGATTATCATTCCCCCTCCACTAATTGGTATCTCTAGGTCCCCTACATTCTACAGTATAAACATTGTACATTTTTCACAGAATTCACATTAGTGGTAACATACAATATCTCTCTTTTTGTGCCTGGCTTATTTTGCTCAGCATTATGTCTTTTTTTTTTTTTTTTTTTTTTAATCTTCATTTTATTGAGATATATTCATATACCACGCAGTCATACAAAACAAATCGTACTTTCGATTGTTCACAGTACCATTACATAGTTGTACATTCATCACCCAAATCAATCCCTGACACCTTCATTAGCACACACACAAGAATAACAAGAATAATAATTAGAGTGAAAAAGAGCAATTGAAGTAAAAAAGAACACTGGGTACCTTTGTCTGTTTGTTTCCTTCCCCTATTTTTCTACTCATCCATCCATAAACTAGACAAAGTGGAGTGTGGTCCTTATGGCTTTCCCAATCCCCTTGTCACCCCTCATAAGCTACATTTTTATACAACTGTCTTCGAGATTCATGGGTTCTGGGTTGTAGTTTGATAGTTTCAGGTATCCACCACCAGCTACCCCAATTCTTTAGAACCTAAAAAGGGTTGCGCAGAGCCCATATTTATAGGTGGAACTTACTTCTGGCGTAGTTCCTTCTCTAGTTGCCTTGTACAATGGGCTTTCTGGTCAACCCTCCTCCGGTCGAGCCGGCCCTGCCTGGGCCTTTTGCTGGTGCCTAATGACTCTGAAAAGGTAAGAGGGAACCCGAGTGTTCCAGTTTGCTAGAGCTGCTGTTATGCAGAAATACCAGAAATGGATTGGTTTTATAAAGGAGATTTATTAGGTTTCAAATTTACAGTTCTGAGGCCATAAAAGTGTCCATACTAAGGCATCAACAAGAATAGCTGATGGCATCCGGAGCACCTGTGTCAGCTGGGAAGGCACATGGCTGGCATCTGCTGGTCCTTTGCTCCTGGGTTGTGTTTCAAAATGGCTTTCTCCAAGATGTCTCTGGGCTTCTGTCATTGCTCCTCTCTCTCAGCTCCTGTGCGTCCTTGCTTTTTTCTCCCAGGGCATTTCTCTCTAAGAATCTGGGGAGTCCTCTCTTAGTTCTCAGGGGCAAACTCTGGGCTTTATTTCTTAGCTTAGTAGCTCCAAACATCCTTCTATCTGTATCTTCAAGCATCTCCAAGCGTCAGCATCTGTGTTGGCTCTTGAGCTCTCTGAAGAAGTCCAGTGAACTAATCAAGACCCTCCCTGAATGGGTGGGGTCTACACCTCCATGGAAAAAATTTAATAAAAGGTCTCACCCACAGTTGAGTGAGTCACATCTCCATGGAAACCCTCAATCAAAAGGTTCTACCCAACAAGATTGGATTAAAAGATCATGGCTCTTCTGTGGTCCATAACAGTTTCCAACCGGCACACCAAGTAAGTCTACCAGGGGCCACCAACCTCTGCCTGGGGATCCTGCTCCATCCCTCCCTCCCTCTACATTTTCTGCCTCAGGCAGGGCAAGGCAGGGGTCTGAGCTTGACTCTCAGGAGTTGAGGAGAAACCTGCCCATTCCTTATCCTGTGAATGCCCACTTTTCAGAGAAGCTCAGAGGCTCTGTTCCCCACTCCTCCACTCTTACACTTCACCCCACGCCCTCCCGAAGTCTTCTGGGGGCTGTGAGGATTGCGGATTCAACTAGAGTGAGGGTCTTTCTGCCTGTCATCCTGGGGCTGCCCACCTGGCAGTGATTCTGTGGGATCCCCAGCCCAGAATAGCTTTGTGAGGGTCCTCAGCTTGGAGTGGCCACTGACCTTGTGGGTCCCCTTTAAGGAAAGCCAGTACATGAAATTTGAGTCTCCTGACCCAAAGGCTTTCTCACGGGGCCAACTAAAGACCCTGCAGGCCTGAGCAGAGAAGGCAAGGCCCTTCCCCTCACTCTCCAGTATGTGAACTTGAGAATAACAGATAGTACTAGATAAAGACTTCTGTGTCAGGAAGCCCCTCAACTGGGACGTCCACGTGAGCAAGTCCAACAGAGGGCTGATTTTTCCCACGACGACCATGCTGATGCTCTTTTGGAATTTCAATCCTAATGATTTGTTTCAAACTTTCTCATTTTGGGGGGTGGCTCTGCCTTTCTGGTATCCTAAGTGCATGCTTATTCTGTCTATTGGGGGGTCCACGCTGTCTTCTCAGGCTGCAGGTTAGTGGTGGGCCCTGCCCCCAGCCATGCAGAGAATATTAAGGTGAAGAGCTTGGAGGCCCCGGGTCCTCTGCGACAGGACAGTGGACTTGAGTTAAAGGTGCACCATGATGGCTCCTCGGGGATAGTGTCTGGGGCAGGACTGTGCAGCTGGGGTGCCATTAATGAGCCAGGTCGTGGTGTTCCAATGGCCCCCCAAGTCGTGCCTCCCGGGGTCCTCATCCCAGGGACCCTTGCCCTGATCAGAGGGATCGGCTATAGCTCTGCTTTCAGGTGCCCCCTCTCGGATGCTGCAGACCTGTAGGGGCCAAGCTTCCGGAAGGTCTCATGGCTCTGCTGTCCTCCACCCTGCTGCAGCTCTCAGGAAAGGGCAGTGCCACATGCTCAGACACTCTCAGGTCTAGGGTGACTTGGAGCCTGCGGGAGGCAGAACTCAGCTGTTGGACTCATGTTCTCAGGGTTATCTTAAATAGCTTTGGCTTTGGGCTCGTGCAAGGGCAGGTGATAGGACTTCAGGCCTTGGCTCTGGGCAGGTGATGGGACTTCAGGCCTTGGCTCCGACACCAGCTCCTGGGGCCTCGGAGGCCCCCTCTCATGCCTGGAGACTGGGATGGGGTGTGGGCAGGTGGTCAGCACAGCCTCTGCTCCATCTGAAAGGAGCGATGGGTCTGGGACAGTGAGCAAAGGGGCCTAAGATGGGCCTCCTGCTTTGCTGGGACTGTCCCGGTGCCCTGTCCTTGCTCTGGGTTGAGCACTGCTGGCTAGGCTTTGCTGGGTGGGCTACTCCTTGTTGGTTGGTGGGATGGATGGTTCCGGAGCACCTGCAGTGTGCCCAGCTCTGGTCATTCCACCCTGGAAGACACCTGCCCCACCTTCCCTGCTGGTCCCTGTCCTGACTCTTTACCTGCAGGTCTCGGCTTAAATGGTTCTGGCCTACTCAATTCCAGAAGACTCTGCCTCCTGCTGCTGTCTTCTATTTTTCATTCTGTGCTCATATCCCTTTGGCACTTTTATCTACTTCCTCATTCTTAATTGCTTACTCCTCTGCCAGATTATCGGCTCCCTGAGGGCAGGAGCCTATGCCTTCTGCTCTCCGCTCTGTTTTCAGCACTTAGAACGGGGCACAGCACATGGCGGATGATTGATGGACATGCATTGAAGGGAAGGATGATGGGGTGTGGTCTTCTCTCGAGCAGAGCAGCATAGGGTCCAGTGTGAGTCACCTTAGGCAGGGAGTGGTGCGCCGTGAAAGGTTGTAGGAGAAGGTCAGAGCAGGATCTGAGAGCAGGAAGGATAGGTGGGTGCTGGAGTAGTCAGGGAGGGCTTCTCGGAGGAGGTGAGCTTGAAGGCTGAGTCAGATTTTTGCAAGCAGAGGGAAGGAAAGTGGGGAAGAGTAAGGACAGGGTTTGATCTATCCCCCTGGGCCCTTTGGAGCCTGGCCTGGTTTGAGTTCAGGTCTTGATCCTGGAAGCAAAAAGGCAGCCAGTGTTTTTGTTTTGTAGTGTGGTTGTTCTTGTTTAATTACAAAGATTCTATGTACTCACTGTTGATTCAAACAGTACAGTTATTTAATGTGACCCCAAAAGACCCCTTTCAACCCCACCCTCTAATCCTTTGTTCTCTTTGGAGATATCATCCCTGCTATGAGTTCTGGTGTATATGAATTCTGTTTAGTATATGTTTACACTGTATACATTGTACATACTCACATAAATAAATAAAATCTCATGTAGGTATTTTCTTCTACATAACTGGAATATACTGTACATGTTCTGGGATTTGCTTTTTTTTTTTGACTAAAATTATGGTTTGTAGATGAAAACATCATCATACCTAGGAAAGCACAACATTTTAAACCACTGGATGTGCCTCTATAGTATATTATACCTGCATTTATATAACCCCATGCTATTGATAGACATTAAAGCAGTTTTCATTTTCCCTTCTACATTTTACAAACAATGCCACGGTGAACATCCTGCGTACGTATGCCGGTGAAGAAGTTTGAGTTTTTCTGTAGGGTTGATTTCTGGTGGTACGTTTGCTTGGTCAGTAGATATGTATGCTTAATTCTTTGATAAATATCAACAAATTGCCCATCAAACTAATACTAGTACCCATTTACACACATGTCTACTAATATTGTATTAATAGTTCTCATTTCCCAAAGCCTCACCAATACTGAATATTATTGCTCTTTCAAATGTTTACCAAATGATGGATGAAAATTGGTTTCTTGGATTTGTATTTCCTTCATTAATAGTGCAACTAACTGTATTTCCATATGTGTATCGACCACTTGAATGTCTTCTATAAATCACTTGTTAATATTTCCTCCCCATTTCTCTATTTTATTCTCATTGATTTTTAAGAGCTCTTTACATATGTTGGGCATTAACCCTTTGTTGTACCTATTTTAAGTATTTCCTTGGGCTTCTATTTAGAGCAAGGGGAGGACATAATCAGAGCTGAGGCTTAGGCTGACTGCTCTGGTGGCATGATCAGGATGGATGGGGAAGGGGAGACAGGGACTGCAGAGATGAGGTACCACTGGAGTAGCCTGGGCATAAGGGCATGAGGCCTGCTCACCCCCTTACCTTACAGAAGGTGGGCCTTACTCCCCATTCCATCAGACAGTTTTGCTCTCCCAGACATTTTGAGTATGTGTGGAAGGCCCAGAAGCGGTCACTGGATCCTGGCCTCAGTGTTTGTGCAGAGACTAAATTATTTGCCTCCTGGGCCTGTGTGGGCCTCGGAATCCTGTGCTGTGCCCTAGGGTGGCTCCTCTTGGTCCAGGTGGGCTCCTAACATCCTTGCCCCACTCTGGCATCTAAGAGGTGGTCTTGGCTATGGATCCTGAGGGCCTGAGGGCACAGGGATAGGGATACAGTGCATGGGAAAGCCAAGCACTGCATCTCGGGCTAAGCCTGGGCTGGGCAGGAGGTAGGTTCTGGGCTAGACCCCACTTTGCTTACCTGTACGGAGAGGGTTAGCCCCATTGTGTCTAAGGTGCCAGAGGCAATCAGACTCTGTAGTTCAATAGCTTAACCTTTTACATGTAGATCAAAATACTATTCTTAAAAATAAACATGAGCATTCCCGCAAGGAAGGCACCTACCACATATGCAGCCAGGCCCTCTCCTGAGGACTTGCTCCCACCAGTCCTAGAAGATGAACCAGTGTTCTGAGTTTCCATGCTGGGAAACCAAGGAGCAGGGATGGACGGTCCTTGCCTGCCGCTGCCCAGCCAGTTCCTGCCAGAGCTGGGCCTTGACCCTGGGTCTCCTGGCCTCAAGCCACTCCCCAGGTTGGGAGATCCCTGAGGTCAGGGTAGATGCATGCAGGTGGCATTTCTCTTCAGGTCCAGCATTCAGTCTCACACCTGTGGCCATATGTGGAGATGGCCTGGGCTGTGGCCTGAGGATGGGGTGCTTCTGCCCCCTGCCTCGTCCCCACCAGGGAAACTTAGGGCATGTGCCTTCAAACCTTCTCCTGGACCATGAGTTTGGGGCAAATCCTTGGCCCACCCACCTGCTGGAGGGGTGCTGGGCATTCCCCTGGGAGGGCAAGGTCAGTGTCCATGACCTTCAACCACGGCCTTCTGAGGGTTTGTGAGTATTGAGTCAACATTCAGAATTAAGAGCAGAAAGGTAGCATTTTAAAGCATTTCATCAATACTCCTGTGATGCCCACACATCTTGTTTCCCCTCTTTACCACTTAGGAGGCAATTTCTGTTCTTGTTTCTAACAGCTACCTATAGAAAACACTTGAGTACGGATCATATCTTGATGGTATTTACTAATATAAATATTTGCTCTCTGGAGCAATGGCACACCGAAATGCCCAGACTGCAGGCTGAGCCACAGAATGCTCGAGGTAAGAAACACAACCTAGTGGAGTGAGGCTGGTGTCCACAGCCAAACCCAGGGGTCTGGCGGGACGGCCACTGTCCCATGGGAGCTCCCTTCAGCCTCGTCTTTCCAAGGACATCATAGCCACATTTTAATGATAAAATCCATCTTTACCTGTTCCCCTCAGGATGGCTTGACCCTAATAGAGGGTGATCCAGACCCTGTGTGAGGTGAATGCTTACAGCGTGCCCAGAACCGTGCTTACGATGCACGGAGCCGGGTAATAATCAAATCAGACATCAGGTGCATTGGTTTTGCCTAGTGTCATAGCCAAGAAAAAGGAAGGAACATGCCAGATGAGGGTCTGTAAAGAGCTAGTGAAATCATGCAGACCAGGCTAGCATGTGCAGTTAGTTGCCTTTGCAAAAGAATTGGAGTATTTTTAAATCTGGGCTTATTTCAAGCAATTTTAAATATCGTGACTTCCACACGGCAATGTCTCTGGAGAAGGCCTTGGAGTTTTGGGAAAACAGGATTTGGATGGGCTTGAGCCTTGGTGTTCACCTCTGACTGTGGGGGGCATTGGGACTGACAGAAAAAATACCAGGTACTTGTGTGTGTGTGTCTGCACACCTGTGTATTTGCACGCAGGCCTGTGTTCTTTTCTCGTCTCGTAGGGTGCTGATCTATGGAAAATTCCCTGCGAATGAACCCACAGCCCCTAGTCCCTTGCGTTCTGTTCTCTGAAAGCAAGCAGGCCTCTTCTAGGAGGTCAGCTTTCTTCACCCAGGGCATCTGGATTTGGGGGTGGTGCTGGAGGCAGCTCCCTCACCTCTTTCATATTAGGTATTAGTTCAGTTTTTGTAACCCCAGAGGCATCAGTTTTAGCAAATAAGTGCTAACTGCCAACTTCCTTGGCTGGACAGACACGAATCCGCTTTAACAAGTGAATAGATGACATATCAAAGAATATGTTGACTAATCCCTTCCCTGTCTGAGAGCGTTTTCCAGATCGTAGACAAATACACTGGAGGCATTTAAAATAGAAGTCCCAGCACGCCACAGGCATATTCTGGGAAGTTAGAGACTCGCGGTGCTCGAGGCAGGTGAGTATTTATAGGAGTGCTGCGGGGTTGAGGACGCAGAGGAGCATCCTCCTGTTATAGGATGACTGTAGCAGGAGCACGCTGGAATGATAGTCTGCTTTTATTTATTATTCACTACCAATGCGACTATCTTTTAATTTTTTTAAAACAAATAATTTAGTTGTAAAGCCTCAGACTGATTTTTTTTTTTTGCAAAATAGTTCTAG
This sequence comes from Choloepus didactylus, assembly GCF_015220235.1. Lineage (NCBI taxonomy): Eukaryota > Metazoa > Chordata > Mammalia > Pilosa > Megalonychidae > Choloepus > Choloepus didactylus. Next base: position 24,709,935 of record NC_051333.1, on the reverse strand, counting down.
TGAGCTAATTTATTTTTCAACTTTAAAACATCAGCATTTTATAGATCTGAATTTCACAATGTGAGGATGATTGCTACGTACAATTTGCAAAATTGTGATTAGCCAGCCCTTGCTTTGAGTTAGTTCTCCCTAATTCACAAAGGCTTCCAAGAATAGTCTGCACAAAATTCAGTTTGCAAATTGCAGGGCAGATTTTTAGAGGGCAGTTTAAAGAATGAAGTCCTAAGGGTTTTATCTATATTTATATCTCTTGTTAAACCAAACTCTTATGTAAATGTTACAATCTGTAAATAACTAGCAGGGCTGCCTCTTAAAGGCAGGATTGCATCTCCATTTTTGAGATTTAGCAAAATTATTAAATGGCAGAATTGACTAAGATGCAAGTATATTTGGAACCAGCTAATAAACATTAATCAATATCATCAGCTGTATTTGTGTGTCTATTTAAGGGCTTAAAAGTACAAAGACCTTTCAGTTCGTAGTTGAATTTCTCACCAATTAAGAAAATAAAAAGGCACTGCCCTTAGTGATGTTTTGGGGGAAAAAATGGACATAGCTTTGTATGCTCTTACTTTTTATAGCCGTTAATGTTTCAGTGAATCTTGTATTACTGTACAATCTGGATTATTTTTCATCCTTTTACTGTTAGACTGGAAAGAAATTACTGGCTCTCATCAGTGTTATTGGCAATCCCCACGTGACATCTGTTCCTTTCTAAACATTTTACCAACCTTGATGAAATGTAGTTTAGTGTTAGAAGCTGACTTGAAGGAAAAAATTGGAAGATAAAAAAATAACATTGATTAAACACCAGAAGTCATTCCCCAATAACTATCAATATTTTGATGGCCACTGCCGTTTATTTTCTTTTAAATCTAGATAACTTATAGAAATTTTAATCATGTTTAATCTTTGAATTAAACTGAATGAGTGGCTTCTCATTTTTGAATAGAAGTATAGTGGACTCATTCTAGTCAATTTTAATCAAAGTCTTTGGGCTGTATTCATAAGGAATGTTTTTGGTCTTTCTCTGAGAAATCATGTAATGCACTTCTCCTGGGCAAATTACACTTTCTGAATTCATTAACTCTTCTTTATGCCCCGGTTCCCAGGCACAAGCATTCAGCCCCTTGAGGGTCAGGACCCAGTGGAATGAGGAGCTGGGGGTGGGGAGCAGCAGAGAGCCTGGCAGCGGGTAGCGGTGTCTGCAGAGCCCACAAGGCCCCTGGTCAAGGGCACGCTAGGGCTGGCCTCACAAAGGAAATGGTGTGGAGTGTGCACATGTTGGGAAAATGTAGGCCCAGGGAGGAATAGAAGTGCTGGAGTTTCCCCAACTGACTCTCCAAACGAATTTAATCCATTGAGCGGCATGCTGATATCCCCTGCATTGGGTCCCCGGCAGAATCAGGGCCTTTAATGCAGATTGGTAAATAGTTATTGAAGGCCTACTGTGTGCTGGACCTGTCATTGGGGACTGCGGGTATAATTCAGTCAATGAATCCATCAAGGATGCGTTGAGAGAAGGCCTACTGTGTGCTGGGCCTGTCATGGTAACTGTGGGTATAATTCAGTCAATGAGTCCATCAAGGATGCATTGAGTGAAGGCCTACTGTGTGCTGGACCTGTCATTGGTGACTGCAGGTATAATTCAGTCAATGAATCCATCAAGGATGTCTTGAGTGAAGGCCTACTGTGTGCTGGGCCTGCCATTGGTGGCTGCGGGTATAATTCAGTCAATGAATCCATCAAGGACGTGTTGAGTAAAGGCCTACTGTGTGCTGGACCTGTCATTGGTGGCTGTGGGTATAATTCAGTGAATCCGTCAAGGATGCATTGAGTGAAGGCCTACTGTGTGCTGGACCTGTCCTTGGAGACTGCAGGTGTATTTCAGTCAATGAATCCATGGAGGATGCGCTGAGTGCCTGCTATGCATCACATCCTGGGGTATAGCAGCGTACAGAGCAGTGACCCTGTCCTCTTGGGCCTTCCTTCTAGTGACACGGACAAATGGGTCACACCGTGTTGTCCGCCTGGGCTTGGCTCCGAGGTCCTGCTTGTTCTTTCTAGTCAGGCGTGATGGAAGGAAGTCGGCCTCCAGCGTGGAAGTCTTGGAGCTCCTTCCACCAGCAGCCTGGCTGGACGCCTTGGCTCTCTGGGCCCCTCAGAGCCCCGTCCTCCTACAAATCCGCCTGCCTCCAGGCTCACTCCTTCTCTGAGTTCAGTCATTGGACGCTGAAAAAACCTGGGGTTTGTGCTACAGCTTTCCTCCCCATGTTTATATTTTAAAATGATAAAAGAAATCTTAATCCAGTACCAGGAATTTAGAAAGTCAAGGCAATGGGGGAGAAAACCACCACAGCACCCCGTGATTCCCACTTGTCTGACGCAAACCATGTGTGAACCTTTTGGTAAACTTCCTTTTTGTCTCTTCCTTTTCCTATACATTTTTCTCTGCATGTAATTGTAATAATTGTATCCATATTTTCCAATTCTTTCCCCCTGCATTATGAGATTTGCATTTTGCTAAGTTCCCATATAGTTTACAAGCATCGTTGTTAATAGCTGCTGTTTTCCGTTGACTGGGTATGCCATAATTTACTTCACAATTTCTTTATTATTGGCATTCAAGTTATTTCCAATAGTTCTTTAATATAAAAAATACTGTGATGGGCATCTTTGTACAAAAAAGATCTTTTATCTTTATTCCGCGTTAGTTCCTAGAAGTGAAATTCCTCCCACTAGCCCTCCATACACAACCCCTCACCCCTTCTGAGCTCCTGACTCTTATGCACAGATGGTGACTTCTCGATGCCTGCAGAGCCCTGGGATAATAAAGTGCAGCAGGCGGCCTGAGGCTGGAGCCAGGCCTCCTGGAGACCGCTCTGGTTTGGCCCTTGCCCACCTCCCGTGGCTGCATGGGAATCTTGATGGAAGGGCTGGGTGTCTAATGGGACAGTGACTTCAGAACTTCCTGGTTCCTCCAGGGAGCTACCCAATTCTGGGAGAAGTACTGGGTCTGAGATGACTGAAGGACCCAGTCAGGAGAAACAAGGTCTGGAGCCAGGGCCCTGGAGGCCCCAGGTCCCTTCCTGCACCTGTGTGCGTGACCTTGAGTTCCATTTCTGTTTGTGATTCCGCAGAGAGGAGACGAGGTATGTCGTGTGCAGTCTGAGGGCGTGTGAGTGGATGCACACTGGCAGTGCAGCGGAGAGAGGCTGGCCAGGCCTCCGCGATGTTCTTGATAAGCCAGACCACTCGCCAGCGCCCACTGCCCACCTCACCTGGGCTAGGGAGGCTCTAAGGGAGCCCTGTGGCCTCTGCACCTGGGTTAAGCTTTGTGGGTGAAGACAGATGTGGGTGAGGTGAGGACAGATGTGGGTGAGGATCTCCTCTCTGCTCAGTGCCAGCATCACACAAACACCTCCTCTTCCCCTTGCACCCCCACCCTGGCCCCTCACCCCAGCTTTCTCCTTTTCCACTGTCTTCCACACAGACTCCCTGCTCTTCTCAGGCACTTATCTTTAATCCAGTAACACCTCCCATCTCCAGTTTGCCCTCTGGATCTTTCTTGAGATGCAAATTCACCCGCAATCAATAATTTTATTCTTTTAAAGAAATTACAGAATATTTCTAAGTGCATGCAGAGAGAGGGGAAAAACAGTCCATGTCATTTTGGATTTGGTATACTTCTAGACTCAGAAGTGCTGAATAATTCATTCCTGTTCAACATATAAACATACGGTCTCTGTCAGTGCTTGATTGGGGGGCTTTATCTTGATTCCAGTCCAAGGTTGCAGGGTTCTTGGGTTGGAAGGCTGTCTTTTCCATAGTTGGGGTGGTGAGATGTTCTTGGCCATGATTGGAGGTGGGCTTGCTGGTTCTTAGAGCTTTCACCTTCCCTTGGAGGGTTTCTTTCCCCCCGCTGTTCATTCTCCAACCCATCCATCCCTCCATTCTCCCATCTGCCCACCCACTTCTCCATCTATCCCTCTAATGTCTGTTCCCTGACTTCTTTATCTACCCATCTCTCTTACTCACTGACCTTCCCTCCATCTATCTGTCCATTCCTCTTCTGTCCTTCTCTCTTTCCCTTTATTTACCCATCACTCACTCATCCACCCATTCACCCACCTGCCCTCACCTGTCTTTCCAACCCTCCTTCCATCTACTATGTTTTGAGCATCTATACAGGGCAAATTTCTAAATGCCATAGTGCCCTGCCCTTGTTTTCTAGTGTGAGGTTCAGACAAGTAAATCGCTGACACTGATACGAGGTGGCCTTTTCTTATTGACTGCACCCCTGTTCTCTCCAACCAAGCCAGGGCCACTTACTCTTGTTCTATCTGCCATGTCTTTCTCTGTAAAACTCCTTCTCTTCTTTTAGAACTTTTTGGAGACAGAGCTCTTCTAGAATTGTTGCAGTAGACAGTCTCTGTAGGAATGACCCAACCCAAACCTTTTGTTGTATACTGGGAGAGGAGACCCAGGAAAGGAGGCACGTCTGCCCAAAGTTGTGCAATCAATGCTCTTGTTGTAGATTCATCCGCATCAGCTCCTTGGCCTGGGGAACCTCCTAGTGGCATTTTTCTCTGATGTCAGGGCTTGTGTCTTCCTAATCTCAAGTGTGACTGTAGACATGGTGGTGAGTGGTTTTTGATGGGGATGCTGTCAAAATGCACAGATGCTCCTTCTCAGGCCTCCTCACTTTGCTGTAGGGACTGTGGCATCAGAACGTCCCTGAAGGCTGTCGGGGGACTCCTCTCCTCTCCGCTCTTCCTGGGCACTACGCTCCTGTGCTGTGAGGTGAGCGGCCAGCCTCTCTCTGCTGCGCTCCCACGGTGATCCCACGAGCCCACTCACGCACCCTCCGACTGCACACGACACACCTCGTCTCCTTTCTGCTAAATCACAAACAGAAATTGAACTCGCAGTCACACATGAAGTCATGAGTGTAAGTTTATTTTTTACATGTGGAGTGTTCTTTATTTACAGTTGAAATCCCCTGAAGATTAAACTTGAAAAAGATTTAATAGTGCTGGGGTCAGATGGTAGCCCCTTGCCATGCTGGAGGCAAGCAGGCAAAGCTCGAAATAGCAACATCTTTGAAGAGGCCAGGCAAGGAGGGTGGCCGTGTTACAAGGAACATAATCCTGCTGTCCACCCGGGGCCCTGGGGGAGGAGGGCCAGGGTCCTCTGGGGTCTATCCTGGGACACTTAGTGGGGAGCTGTGGGCTCCAGGGCTGGCAGCTAGAGCGCTGCAGGGACACAAGGGTAGAAGGAGGCTGATTGGGGGCTGAGAGTCAAGTCCAATCCTTGCTCCTTGCATGGTGACACTCCCTGTTGCTCACGGTGAAACAAGTCTCCTTAGACAGCCTGGCACATCCTTTTGCCTTCTTCTTAAACTTGGTCCCTGACAACTTTCTGAGAAGCGGACCATGCACGCTCTCCATGCATGAGACAGTGGTTGGAGACATGGTGGGTATCGCCAGCTCTGTAAAGCCTGGGACTTTGGCACATAGAAGAGAAGGACTCCGATTTTAAATGGCCCTCTAAGGACATACTTTTTTTTTTTTTTTTCCCAATGGGAGATACTTTGAAAAGCCTTTTTTTCTTATGCAACTTTAGTGTCCTGTTCACTGACAGCCTTCTGTTAAAGGAAGTATTATTGTTGAAATTAATGCAGGGGGAGACTGTGTCTTCCCTGGCATAGAACTCGAGCTCAGGTCTGTGGGGTTTATGCCAAACTGAGGACGACGGAGGCCCGGTGGTTTGGTCTGACCCCAGCCCTCGTCCTCCCTGGCCGGCGTGGCCCTGTCTCGGCCTGTCTTCCTCTGGGCATCCAGACGCTTCTCCACAAGCCATTATTTTCTAAGGGAAGTGGGGCATGTTCCAGGCCTGTATTTGATTTTCACTTACAATTATCTCCACATAAGTCTTCAATTTTAGATTTTGAATTGGAGACACATGAACCCGGCTATGCATGTTAAAAGATCAGTGACAAAAATCACATGACATTCGCATGCCGTAATTATTCCCTGAGTCCCCGTGGAGGACTTTGTTTGGAAGTTTTGGAAAACCCGCGTGAAATGGCCGCACGCCCTTGTTTGGGTGGCAGTTCTCATGGAATCGGTTTGGCTCTTGATTTCTTTATGTTCAGGTCTAAACGGCCCTCCGTGAAGTGAGCTCATTTTTCACTTCTCCTCCCAGCACACTCTTGCATCTCTGAGTCTAGTCTCCATCTCTAACACCTCTATGGCATGAGCCATGGAATTTTTATCCCTTGGGCTATTTGTTTGTACTCTGATGAGTGGAATTAGGGATCCTGATGATGTTTAAAGATGGGGGACAGGTTTATATGACCCGGTGACCTTCCTCAGCATGGAGAGCACAGCCCTGATGGTCAGGGCTGGGAGAGGGCAGCGTTGGTCCTGACTCCCTGAGCTGCCGCCAGTGTGGACAAGTTGTCACTTTTCTGAGCCTGTTTCCTCCTCTCTGCGATGAGGATGGCAATGGACCTTGTTTTATGGGGTTGGTGTGTATGCTGGTTTGGATGCATTATGTCCCCTAAAACGCCATGTTCTGTGATGCAGTCTTGTAGGGCAGACGTATTGGTGTTGATTTGGTTGGAATCCTTTGATTGAATGTTTCCATGGAGATGTGACTCACTCAGCTGTGGGTGAGACCTTTGATTGGATAATTTCCATGGAGATATGGACCCTGCCCATTCAGGGTGGGTCTTGATTTAATCACTGGAGTCTTATAAAACATCTCACAAATAAAAGGACGCCAGAGCAGCTGAGAGTGACATTTTGGAGAGCAACTGAGAGAGATATTTTGGAGTTAGCCATTGAAAGCTGAGTTATGCTAGCCCAGAGTTTGCTCTGGAGAAGCTAAGAGAGGACAAAATGCCCCAAGAGCAACATTTTGAAGAACGCACAGGAGCTGAGAGAGGAGCTGGAACACAACCCAGTATCAGCAGATGTCAGCCACGTGCCTTCCCAGCTAACAGAGGTTTTCTGGACACCACTGGCCTTCCTTCAGTGAAGGTATACTTGATGGGCATATTGTGCAGTGGCTACAGGGGAGGACATGGGTCTCCATAATCTCTTAATAAATAGTGATGCATTATTCTAGCTGTCCACTAGCCTTAACTAATCATCCAAGTTCCACTGGAATCATTTTGTAATGCAAATAGTTATTTGTACCACATGTGTGCTTCAGAAATAAAGATTTGATCTGGTGATTCTATCCTATAGGAGGGAGATGCTTCCTGGAGCCAATATATGTTGAAGAGGTCAAGCATATCCTTCCCTCAAAAATCATTGCATGGCCACAGTTTTGGAGAATGGTTGCTTTTGGATTTTGCCTTCACTTTTAAAATCAACATTGCTAGGTGTTTTGGGGGTACTTTGGATCTAATTCAGGGGCCTTTTAACTTTAGGAACTGTTATAGTTTACTAATGCTGCCAGATTGCAAAACACCACAGATGGATTGGCTTTTATAAAGGGGGTTTATTTGGTTACACAGTTACAGCCTTAAGGCCATAAAGCATCCAAGGTAACACATCAACAATTGGGTACCTTCACTGGAGGATGGCCAATGGCATCTGGAAAACCTGTTAGCTGGGAAGGCACGTGGCTGGCATCTGCTCAGAGTTCTGGTTTCAAAATGACTTTCTCTCAGGATGTTCCTCTCTAGGCTGCAGTTCCTCAAAAATGTCACTCTTGGTTGCTCTTGGGGCATTTTTCCTTTCTTAGCTCCTCCAGAGCAAAAGTCTCCTTCCAACAGCCATCTTCAAACTGTCTCTCATCTGCAGCTCCTCTCTTCCCAGCTCCTGTGCATTCTTCAAAGTGTCCCTCTTGGGGGGACAAGCTCGCTCCTTCTGTCTGAGCTTATATAATGTTCCAGTGAACTAATCAAGGCCCACACTGAATGGATGGGGCCACACCTCCATGGAAACTATCCAATCAGAGTCATCACCCACAGTTGGGTGGGGCGCATCTCCATGGAAACACTCAATGAATTACAATCCAATCAACACTGATACGTCTGCCCGCACAAGATTACATCAAAGATAATGGCGTTTTGGGGGACATAATACATTCAAACTGGCACAGGAATCATCAACCATCTAAGAGTTCTTTAAAAGTATTGGATGCTTCAATTTTGTTCTTAATTCCACTATCTCCTCTCCATCCTCCCTCCCTTTTCTTCCCCCAAACAGTAGAACTTTTGGTCATTGTCAGAGTGAGAAAGGAGAACTAGGATCGTAGGGAGGGATGCACTTGTGCAAAGGGAGTTCTTTTGAATCTCATTAAAATGGATCTGATATGAGGGTTGGCTTTGAAAAGGTGGGTGTATCAGAAAGCCAGCTTGTACAAGCAGCTTCAGGGGAGACACACCTCAGCCATCCCAAGGGCCGGGGTCCCCCTGAGGCCTCTCAGCAGACGATCGCCTGCCTCACACCACATCTGAGAACACGGGCCGCATAACTGCAAGCGAGCAGAACAGAGCCTCATTGAGAACGGTGCGAAAGGATTGGCGCAATCAGCTTACAAGGAATATTTGTGCTTCGTCGGAATGCGGTTCTGCTTGCTGAAAACATATCCTTTGCTCAGAGAACACGCATAATCCTAGGCCAACTTTGCCCTTTGAGTAAAAATATGCTTAGTAGGAATTTGGGGAGTCGGGGGTGGGAGGTGGGGAGGAATCTATTTTAAGCCTGTTCAACAGAATCTGTGCTTAAAGGCAGAAACTGAAAGTAACACTAATGGAGTTCTGTTTTGTACAGTGTATGGGACCAACTAATATAATGAAACCCCTTCAGCAGCAGTGATTAAATTACATTTAGGAGCACACCTAATTTATGCCCTTAAAAGTGCTTGCTGGCGCTGTCTTTTGGACAAACCTTGGAAAGCCCAGGGATGCAGCCACAGTTTTATCAGACCCCTCTTCCTGGCAGCATCCAGCTCCATCATTTGGTGCTGCTCTCAGCTCTTAGAGTGATACCAATATTGCCAAGAAAACACACACTTTTTTTTTATGGAGATTCATTACTCTCGCAGATATTTTTCTCTGGGGCATAACTTAACTTACTGGTCTACACTTGGGACAGATACTTTCTCTACCGAATTTCTGAAGACGAATCAAAATTGATTTGGGTATTATTGAACTGTGCTCCTTGGTTTTTGGAAAATATCGATTGAACAGAACAGACTAAGATATTGCAAAATAACATTTTTGCTGATATTTTATAATCACACAACTTAAATGAGATGCTCTATTTGAAAGTACTTCTTATGCCTGGTATGCAGTAGGCATTCAATACATACTACTTTGGCTCATTGACTACAACTACTACCACCACTGCCACCATTCCCACTATGAGTTTTTCTGAGTTGAGTATGAATTGCATACTTTATTTATCACAATGCCAGGAGGCAGCAGGTGCCCGTGTGTTAAATATTAACTATACTGAGTCTGATCATGTATATGTTTGTGGTCGATGGTATTATATTAAAATAAACTCAAGTGGGGTAAGTAGCTTGGACAAACAGTTGCAGAACTGGGGCAGAAAACCCAACATTGAGTGGTCACTACCTTGCCTGCTGGATTATGTGGGCACGGGCTGGCTTGGGGGACTTGAGCTTTTCATCTGCCTCACTCTGGGAGAACAGAACCTTGCAGTTTTCTGTTCTGAGGGAGAATCCGAGGGGCTCAGAGGACCATTGGATTTGGAGCTGGGAATCAGGAGGCCTGGTTCAAGGCCACAGGGATTTTGAAAAGTAATCCTTCTCCAGGAGGTAAGCTCTAGCCCTCTCCCACTCTGACATCCGGGCTCTCTGAAACTGTCTGTGGAACAATCCTGACTTCACTGGCCCTCTTTGTGCTGGAGGGGGAGGCTCAGAAAGGCATAAAGGCGGGGGGGCCAGGTAAGTTCCACCTCACAGTCCTGAGGGCTCCCTTCCGGGGAGAGCTTGGCCTGATGGTCAGTGATGCTCTTGCCTGAGCCAGGGAAAAATTAGGACCCTTGGTTCTCAAAACCTAACTGCACTGCTCTGCTATGAAATTGCATTTTAGGAATTCAGAGCTTGAGATTTCAGATCTTACTGCATTTCCAGCAATGGACTAGGCAAATCAGGCACAGGGTCATTGATACCAGTAAATAAAAGGGTATTGTTTATCTTTATGACAGATGGCCGTTTCTTGTTAGATAATTCCTGAATACAACAAATCTTAGATCTCCTCTGTCCCTGCTACAATTACACCCATTTTCAATTGGATTTCTTATTAAAGTGAATTGAGGGTAACTGCTGAAGGGAGTTATTCATGGCCCTACCTTCTGATATCAGTGTTTCCCGAGGTGTGTTTTCACACTGAGTTTCTGGGGGTCTGTTGGCAAGTGTCTTTGACCGAGAGTACCAAAATGCATCCAGCACTTGGGCTCCACTTCTTTGACCTTTTAAATTCCAGCAACTTTTCTTCCACTTTACTTTGGTCATCCAGCGCTATGACCGCACCCAGACCTGCTTTTTTAAAAATATTTTTTTATTGTGATCTTTAACCTATATACATAACAGTGACAATTTCAAACTACAATTTCACAAGTAGTTAGAGAGCAAATCTCAAAGAATGTCATGAGTCACAGTTCCACAACTTCAGCCATTTCCATTATTGTAAAATATAACATACATGCAGAAAGTGTCATCTCTCTATGTACAGCTCAACCAGCAGTCATATAGGTAATTTCAAAAATTGTTATGTGTTATAGTTCCTCAGTTTCAGTTCTTTTCTTATTATGTAATACAAGGTATATACAAAAAGGTGAAGATCTTCAAGGCACAATTTGATGAACAGCTATAGAGCAAATCCCAAAGGATACTATGGGCCACAGCTCCACCATGTCATTTTCTGCCTTCCAGACATTCCAAAACACCAGCATCCAAAAATATATATATAATTATATAGTTTCAGTATTCATAGACCTTTGTTCAATCTTATCTTATTTGTTGCTACCCCTTCCTCTCACTTAATCTCCTTCTCCATCTTCAGGGGTGTCTGGGCAGTGACCACCCTAACGTGTTCATAGTGAAGGGGGGTGTTGATAGTATGGGAAGCAGCCACATCTGATAGTTGATCTTAAAGAGGCTGTTGCCTCTGGGTTTTAGGACTTGTCAGGTATAGGAACACTCTAGTGGATTTAAGTTTCTAAGAGATAGAATTTAGTGAGTGCATCTTTTATAGAATCTCAGGTAGGGACCTAGGTATTTGGGGACTACTTTTGGTAAGGGCATGGTGTACTGTGGCCGTTTGGGATGTCTAGCTGGAGCTTGCATAAGAGAAACCTCCAGGATAGCCTCTTGACTCTATTTGGGATCTCTCAGCCACTAGGGCTTCAGCTTGTTATCTTACATTTTTTATGCCCCCTTTGGTCAAGTAGGCATTTTCAACGCCTCGCTGCCAGGGCCAGGCTCATTCCTGGGAAACAGACATGATTTTGACCAGGATCTGAACTGCCTCTGAAATAAGCTCTTGCCCCATCCTGTCTTCTGAGCAGCACTGCTTTCTCCTCCAACTCACTTTTTGTGATTCCTCCACTGTCACTCAATTAGGGTCTTCATCCATTGAACCTTCCACTTCTCCACTGTCCTTCTCATGCCTTTTCTTCCCACCCTCTTCACCCGCCTGAGAGTTAATTCATGGTCCATCGTTTTAATCATGTCCTTGCACATCCCTCCTCAGCAACCTGGGCTCTTTTTTCTCCTCCATCATGTGATGAACTAAAAAATCTACCATTTCTGTACCAGTTCCTGGCACCTGACATTTGCTGTGGAAAATCACAGTAGGATTGGCAAGTTGCACTGTGAATTTGCCACCATAAACAGCAAACCAGCACCCAGCGTGCCATGTACCTGCCGACCTCCTCTAGGGCTTTCTCCCCAAAATGGCCATTCTGTCCCCCTCTTTGCTCTCTCCTGGTGCTGATGACCTTGTCTTCATTGAGAATGTGGAAACCATCTGGGGTCTTCCTTCTCCTCCCACCACCACAGATCCTCTGGCCTTTGTCTCCTTTTGTCTGTTCTGCTCCTCTCAGAAGCTGTCACCTCCAGGGGTGACCCTGCTGAGATGCAGCCCCTCCCTCCTTATCAGAGCCTGGCTCCCTGGGGAGTGTGTACGCACACATCCAAATGGATGCACCCGTGCACCCGTAGCTGATGTCCTCACTGCTTACACTTGCCCTTCCTGCTTCCTCCATCATTTTTGTCCTGACTTCTTCTCATCTTCCAGGCCTGATCTCCAATGTCCCCTCCTTGGAAAGGCCTTGCTCAACCTCGTTATAGAAAACCAGCCTTTCTCAATTGCTTACTATCTCTCACTCTGCTTATTCACCTCCTAACAGTTTGTCATAATCTGTAATTATTCTAATCATTTATTTACTTATTGTCTCTCCCCTTCGCAATAAATTAAAGTCCCATGAGGTTAAAAGGGCCAAGTACATCTTGCTCCTTGCTGTACCCTAGATCTAGTCTGATACATGATATGTGGGAAATCCTCAATAAATATTTGTTGAAAAAGAGCATGCTTCCCCAATCAATGAGCCCCTGGCAGAGAGGCCTCCTCTCCCCAGCTAGAGCCCTGATATCATCTCCAGAAGACCGTGGGTCCCAGACAAAGAGAAATCTGGGGATTGCGGTGGGGCCTCCTTTGATTCTGTGCTTTCTCTCTCTCAGGGGAAGCATCACCTGTTGGTTCTGCTGTTGAGAAGAACTGGGTGGAGACCTTGGGCCCACTCTGGGCATCCAGGTGGGAGTTTGGCTCCCGAGACCCACATGGTTTTGGGGCCTCTGGCTAAGAGAATCCCCTTCCTCATCTTTATGCCAGGTGGATCTCTATCTAGGGCTTCCTGGATCCTTTCTGGTTGGAAACCTGCTCACTACTATGGGCCTGATTCCCTGAAATTGTCCCATTGTCTGATCGGAAGTCTCCACCTGACCTCACCTTGCCCACACCCTGAGCCCTACCTGTGAAAGGGGTCTGTGGTCTAGGAACACTACCTGCCAGAGGACCCCGCTGAGATAACCCCAGATAAACCACCCCACAAATTAGTGGACTGTGTCTGTGTTGACACATTTTTTCTCACCCTAATAATATGTTTATTTAACTGATGATTGTTGTCCTCATTAGAGACTCATTGTTGAGCCTGAAATAGTGATTATTTTTGCTGATATTCCTTTTCTGCAAAGATGATTTTTAAAAAAAATAACTTTTGGAGTGCTATGAATCCTCAATGAGGATAGTTAAATTTAAAAGAAACCCCCAAACCGCCCTTCAGGTTGAGAATAGAAGTGTCTACATAAGCAGGCTGCTAATTTGCTGATTATTGATGGACATGATTGGTGACAGGCCCACAACTTTCAATAAATGAGAGCACCATCTAGTTGAGCATGGTAGCAACCAGAAAAAAGAAGCACGTTAGCCAATGAGAAGTGAGTGCTTGGGGTTCCAGAACATTCTGACAGTTTGATTATTTATAACAGCATCCGAATTGGATCCAAAACTGTGTAATTCTTGTGGATGGAAGGAGAAAGATGTTTGGAAAAGTTTATTTGCTGAATACCCAGAAAGTCAGTTAATGACCTTCCCAAGCCCTGAACCCTATCTTTCTCCTTCGGAATGCTAATCAAGTGCCCGTGCGGCCAGTGACTATCACTTCCTGCTTCTCAGATGAGGAAAGTTCGACTCCCAAGAATAGCTGCGTCTTGGCCAAGACCAGGATGAAGACAAGGTGTAATGACGTCAAGTGAGGATGTCCTGATAGGTTTCACCGTCTATCGTGGAGAGGTCCCATGTCCTCTTGCAGCTTCTCTCTGAGCTGTGTGACCTTAGGCAAGTCATTTCACTTCTCAGAGCCTTCATTTCCTCATCCAGATAACAGGCTCTTGGGATGTTAACTAACACGATAATGCACATAAGGGGCTCGGCTGCATCTTACACCCCAGTAATGGAAGCCCCTGCTCTATGGCACCTCCAAATGGTCCTGTCTCACAGGTGCAGCATTTTCACCTCCCTCCCCACCCCCAGCCCCATGGTCTGGGAGTTTCTGGGGGCCCCGCCCCACCCCACTTTACAGCAGAGCCTGGCTTTGCATCAGACATGCATTCAGCAAGTGCTGGGGAGTGTCTGGTTACCTGAGCTTATGATGGGGGACCGCCACTGCCCCCACACCTGGCCCCCTTCCTAGCCTCTGACACACCTCCACCCTGGTCTCTGGGCCCCTGCTCTCTAGGGCCGTTCCTTCTTCTCCCAGCCAACATGTGTTAGAGGCTGCAAGCACTACTTTGTGCACAGCTTCCTGATCTGACCTTGTGCGTGGGCACAACTCGCCTAGCTGGAGTCGCTCCCAAATCACAGCCTTTAAAACACTTCTGCTTGTTCTCTAGCTACCTGAGCTTATGCCCTGATTGTGGTCCTGCATGGATCCCCTGAGAGTGCTGCTATCCACAGCCCCACGGTGAGCTGCCCAGCAGCTGCTGAGAACCAAGGGGTGGGGCAGAGGAGTTTTGGCCAGAGACCTTCAGGTGGTGATACTGGCCCAGCTCTGACCATCCCCACTGCATCCTTCCTATATGCAGATTCAGAAGGACTTCTGGATGGGCAAAGGGCAAGTGGCCTTTTCCAGAACTGTGGATCGGTCAGCAGGTACTGAGCAGAGGCTGTGTGTTCTGGGCTGGTTTTGGCTCCACCTGTGGGTGTAAAGAGGGCCCTGACCTCAGGGGACTTGGAAGTCAGCTGAAAAGATTTACTGCCTACTTATTGGTGCATTTATCATCTGTTCATCTTAGAAGACGTCCTTCAGTAGGGCAGGGACTGCGTCTGCACGTGCACTGCTGTTTCTCCAGCTGGCACGTAGTAGGTGCACAGTAAGCTTTTGCTGAATGAATGGATGAATGAATGAGTGGGGTAGCTACACGTGGAATGCTAGTCATGCTTGAGAGAGCAAGAGAAGAGATGGCACAGGGCAGTACGTGATGCGTTGCCAGAGGATCGTATAAACAATTGCTGTAGAAATTCAGAGGCTGATGAAGGTCACGTCAGGCTCAGGCTGGCGACGGCTTCTCAGAAGAGAAGGTGCTGGCGCTGGTCTTTGGATCATGGCTGGCATTTGGCTAAGCAGAGAGGAGGAGGAGGGGCCTGCCTAGAAGCCGGGATGGGGATTGGCAGAAGAGGCTAGAATGAAAACGGCGTGTCTGGAGGAATGAAGGTGGACCGTGGGGCTGGAGAACAGGTTGTGTATCAGGGATGGTGGAGACCATCCGGGCAAGGGCAGCTGGGGCCAAAACTCATGGGCCCGGGCTGGAGAGTTCAGATGTGACCCCGGATGTTATTTTAAGGTATTGGCTTTGTCATATTTAATTATGAATGAAATTGCATTTGAGGACGGCAGCTGATGACGGCGTGTGGTTATGCTGTGTGGGCTGCTTTCAAAATAGCTCACCCCAAACTTCATTAGTGATTAGTTCAAGGGAAGTGCAGCCTGACCTGCCAGCGTTTCTCAAATCTTCTCTACTTGGGCTGTGAGCATTTGGGGAAGGGTAGCCGTTGGCTTTGCAGATTTTCAGCGTCATGGGCTGTCCCCTCTGAATCTTGTCTTGTTCTTTGTGGTTTGTCCTTGGAGACTGCGGAATTTCTTGATGGTGGCCAGTTTGTTCCTCCTTTGGATTCTCCTTCCCCCTTGAGTTAGTCCCCTTTCCTACAATTTGAACTCAGACCTACTCTGGAGAGTAGAACCCCCAGCCAGGCTGCCTAGCCGGCAGCATTGGGTTGCTGAGTCGTAGGGTTGGTGTCCCCAGTCTCCAACTTCTCCTAAATATGGTCTGTGTTTGCAGTTGCTCCCACCACTGTCAGTGTCTGCATCAACTGTAGATTTTGGCTTGGCCACCCCCTCAGCCAGGCCGCCCCTGGCCAGCCTCCCTCCACTGGATGTAGGATAAACCCTCGTTATCATCCAGATTAGCCTTGCAGTGAGAAGTCCACAAGGTTTGGCAACAACAGCAAACCCAGAGCAGCACCTCCAGGGCCTTAATGGGCAGGACACACTGGAGCTGGTCCTGCTGTCCTCGTCGGAGGTCCCATTCCTGACACTGGCTGGAGAGAAGCCCGCAGCCCGGGGCAGGTTGCTACCCGCAGCCTCCGTCTGCTCCACGTGGTGTGTGCTCGGTGCAGGCCACTCTCCCTTGGCGACTGCAGACACAGGGCTGGCCCGGGCTGCGATGAGTTTCCTCTTGGCTCTGATGCTACTTGCTGTGTGATGTCAGTCAATTGCATAATCTCTCTGCACCTCGGTTCCTTCCTATCTGCATAATGGGGATGAAATATATAAAGGGAATTAAATACAACAGTGCATGAAATTTAACGAACTTAGCACTACTCTGGACCCCCAGCAGGAGCTCAGGAAGTGTTAACTGCTCTCCTCCACTGATGGTGATGATGACGATGATGATTACAACGATGATGATGATGATGACGATGATGATGATATGATGATGATGATGATGATGATATGATGATGATATGATGATGATGACAATGATGATATGATGATGATGATGTTGATGATATGATGATGATGACGATGATATGATGATGACGATGAAGATGATATGATGATGATGATGATGACGACGATGATGATATGATGATGATGATGATGATGATGATATGATGATGACGATGAAGATGATATGATGATGATGATGATGATGATATGATGATGATGACGATGAAGATGATATGATGATGATGATGACGATGATGATATGATGATGATGATGAAGATGATATGATGATGATGACAATGATGATGTTGATGATATGATGATGATGATGACGATGATGATATGATGATGATGATGAAGATGATATGATGATGATGATGATGATGATGATGATGACGATGATGATGATATGATGATGATGTGACCTGATGCGATGGTGATGATACTGGTAGACAGTGTAGCATGGTGGTTCAGAGGATGGAGTCCAGGCACTCGGGATTGAACCCTCCTTATCACTTCCCAATCACACAGTCTGGGGTAATTTCCTTGACCCTCCTGTGCCTCCGTTTCCTCCCGTGTGTTCGCGGAGAGCACTGAGAGCACTGCCCAGGCTCATTGGGAGGGTTTGGCCCTGGGCCACCCCGAGAGGAGACAGGGTAAACGTTAGTAACGTGTTGGTATTAGTTCTTATTGTTTATTATTGTTTGGCATCACTGTACTATTACTTAGCAGCTGTGTGCTCAGGGGCATGTTTGCACCTCGGTTTCCCCACCGATGAAGCAGGGCAACCCTGCCCACCGTGGAGCGGTTCTGGTGGCCTGTGGTCTGTGTGCGCAGCCCCATGGGCCTGCAGTGCCAGTGCCACCACCCCCCGCTCTCCCCGCCCCGGCTGCGTAGCTCCGTAGCTAGGTAACCCTGGCTGCTGTGTGGCTCTGGCGGGGTGCTCTTGCAGGGAGCCGCCGTGCCGCCTCCTCTCGGGCGACAGCTGTTTCCATGCAGATGCCTCCCCCGTCTTTTGGGGCAGTGAAAAAAGAGGAGAGCGTCCAGATTTAAATTTGGAATGTGCACGGAGTCGTGCCAGCCTGCCGATGGGCCCGCGGCCAGTGCCCTTCGGGGGGCACATTGCTGCCCCCAGCCCCAGAGTGCCGGCCGTGTGGTGGTGCCTGGGTCAGGAGGGCACTTGTTGCCCTGAGCGCAGGGGGAGTCCCCGAGCAGCCTGTGGGGCTGGGAGCAGCTACCGAACCCCCATCCGAGGAGCCTCTGGCTGGTGGTCGTGACTGGTTTTCAGGCGAGGGATGGGTGGGAGGCGTTGGCAAGAGTTGTGTGGAGTGAGGGTGACGCGGGGCCTTGGGCCTGGGTCTCCTTGGCACCTTCCCTGCCAGTGCCCCTGGTCTCAGGGTGCCTACAGGCCTGGGCTTGTCCCCGAACAGGGAACTGCTCACCCATGTCTGGCCTTCCAAGGCCCCCCTCTGCCTGGAGCCCTTTGTGAAGAGGCACACCATCTCCTCGGGGTGAGGGCTGCCCTCATGGGTGGTGCACCCCAAGGCCTTAGGACGGGGTGGGGGGGACAGGAGGGGCAGGGAGGGTGGAGAGAGCTGGGCTCCACCTGGAGACAGGTAGGTCACTGCAGCTGAGGCTGGTGCCCACAGTGGACTTGGAGGCTGTAGGGGGGGCGCCCCGATGGCTCCAGCCTGAAACGT